>NW_023197428.1:0-1060 GCF_002007445.2 Ailuropoda melanoleuca
ACCCTCCTTCAGCCCCAGGCAGGGGGCAGGAGCTTGGGCTCTGATAACAGGCTCTGTGAGGCACTGCCTGCCATCTGGGCCTTCATTTATCTACTTCAAAATGAGAATTAAATTAATAAAAATTCCATCTGTGACACGAAGTTGCAAAGTAAATGGAGCTCTAAGTACCAGTAAAAGTGACTGAAAGCATGATGTAAACTGAAAAATATATTNTATTCCCCTCCTTTCAGATAGTTTTTTCCTTCTTTCCTTCCCCCTTCCCTCCTTCCTTTCTTTTTCTTCTTGTTACAAAATGAAAAATAAAAATTAAGAATTTTAGCCCTCCTCAATAGAGTGACAGGTGCATCATTGCAAATGTACCTACTGGGCTGTGCTCTAGTAATTGTTTGAGGGGCTGGAGTCACATCAGTGAAATAGAGCACACAAGTCCCCGCTCTGTAGTGCTTAGGAGATCACAGGCACAGTACAGCAATCAGGATTAGGAATCACATGCAGGGTATGATTGTCATCGTAATCCCTTGAGGGAGACAATTCTTCTGTTAGAATTAGTCTCTGCTATCATTTTCAGTACACATCCTGCCTATGGGCAAGTTTCTCCCCCTACCTGGGAAGGTGAAGGGGTGGAAAAGGGAGAAGGTGCTACGTGTATACAAGTCTGAATACACTCTCATAAATACACTCTCAGATTTGGAAAAGGTAGGATTTCTGACACCAGGTCAGAATCATCACAAATCAAGCAAGCTCTTTTTCACAATAAAGACATATATGGAGCTGCAAAATCTGAGAGACATGTCTTCACAAATCCATTCTCCTTTGAACCTGAGCGGGTCGGTATGTGGAGGAACGGAAGGCTTCCAGCAGGCCCAAGGATTGGTGACCAGCTCTTTACCTCCTCACTGACATTTTCTCCAACAATAGAATTGTAAAATCACCACCCTGTGGGGGGGGGGAGACACCTCCCTCTGTCTCCACCCCTGTGTGGGCAGGTTAATCCCTGAGTAATTAACTGTGAATGCTCTCTAAGAAATGCATCCAGGGCTGGAGGGCGCATAGCTCTCTT
>NW_023197429.1:0-920 GCF_002007445.2 Ailuropoda melanoleuca
TAAGCAACACTTTTCTGTATAAGCCCACAGATCAAAGAAGAATAATTTCAAGTGAACAATAAAAACACAACATAACAGAATTGGTGGGATACAACTAAATTAGTATTGAGGTAAGTTTGTAATTTTAATGCTAAAATTATAAAAGGAAAGTTTAAAACCAATTATTTAAGCATTTACCCTAAGAAGGGAGATCTCCTAAGAGCAAATTAAATAATAAAGGAAGGACAATAACGGAAATTATAAAGATTAAGAGTAGGAAATAAAAAATAAGCAAGAGAGAAAAACAATTATTGAAAAGACTAGTAAGACTGATAAACTGATAGGCAAACTCATCAAGGAAAAAAAAAAGAAAACAAAAAAACACACAAATTACCAGTATCCTGGAGAAGGGACTGGAGATTCTACAGTCCTTGATAGGGTAATAGGGGAATATTATGAACCACAGCCTGACAAGAAAGTTAGATAAAATGGACAATTCCCTTAAAAGACAAAAATTAGGGGCGCCTGGGTGGCTCAGTAGTTAAGTGTCTGCCTTCCTTTCAGGTCATGATCCCGGGGTCCTAGGATTGAGCCCCTCATTGGGCTCCCTGCTCAGGAGAAAGCCTGCGTCTCCCTCCCCCACTCCCCCTGCTTGTGTTCCCTCTCTCTCTCTGTCAAATAAATAAAATATTTAAAAAAATAAATAAAATAAAAGACAAAAATTACAAAAACTAACACAAGAATAAACACCAAATCAGAATAGTACTGTATCTATTAATTAGATTTGTAGTTAAAAACCTTTCCACAAAGAAAACTCAAGACACACAAAGCTTTACAGGTAAATTTTAACAAACATTTAAAGAAAAAATCATATCAATCTTATGCAAACTCTTTTTAGAAAATGGAGAACAGTTCCCAACTCATTTTATAAGGCCAGCAAA
>NW_023197430.1:0-612 GCF_002007445.2 Ailuropoda melanoleuca
ACTAAGGGATACTGACTCCACATTATAAGGATGAATCACTGGTAAATTCCAGGTTATTGCTGTTGCTGGTGGTGGTGGTGGTGGTGTGTGTGTGCATGTAATTACTGGTTTGGTTAAGTTTCCTTTAAGGTCACAAACATTCTTCTGGATGTTTGAAGCATTTTACAAGCACCTTTGCATTGTTATTGTGAAACATGTTGAGTAAGGGACAAGTGAGGCTAGGTAGGGAGAGGCAGGCAGGGGGCTAGGTGAAGAGGCTCACACAAACCCAGGCTCACAGAAATCTAGGATGTGGAGAAATGTTACAGACAAGATATTAACCAGAGAGAAGGGAGCATAACAAATCCACCTTGTTTGTCTTCAATGTCATAGACAAGATATTTACCAAGTTCCCTGGTCAGTTTTCTGTAAAAGACAGACCATAAAAGCCCTCAGTGACANAAACCCATGGCAGGGCCCCTCTCCCCCTAGAGAGCTTTCCTGTTCTATTCTCACTTTCACTTAATAACACTTCACCTCACCTTTTTGTCCTCCAGATTCGTTCTTCAACTCTGTGAGATTCATTCTTTGACTCCGCGGGACAAGAAGCCTGCAACTCTGTGATGATATCAT
>NW_023197431.1:0-1123 GCF_002007445.2 Ailuropoda melanoleuca
AGGGAAGGGAGCAACACCCCAGAAGTGGCATGGGCTATGTCCTTCCCTAGGCTACTTGGCCCCTGCCCACCCCACACCTTGACAGCTCAGCTCAGGGTAGGGGTGTTAGGGTACTGGACTAAACCTACCTCTCTCCAAACTTGTGTATCTAGCTACCTTATCCCTCAGTTTCTTTCCTCCCAGTGATTAGCCAGATTGGACCACCAGTCTCTGTTAGTAGCCCAGCCCAACCCAATGTGAGAAGTTCCTATAACATACCATATTTTAGCCATTGTGTGGGTTGTAGGCTCTTGGAGGCTGCTGGAATCACTGGGGGCTGGCCCTAGCCAAAGAGACCCTCTCTAGGCCACAGAAATTAATCCAATATGGTAGACATTGAGGCTACCACCCAGATGTCTTATGGATTTCCCATGTCCCCTTCCAGGATGTATTTATTGATTATATGCCAGGGACTGCCCAAGATGTGGCATGAAATATGGGGGAATTCAGTCCTAGATGAATCTGGGACATTGGCTAGAAATTCCAGCTGGTCTGGTGTTAATCAATCATCTGTTGCATTTCAATGTTCCTGATCACGCAAAATCACGTACACGAGAGAAGGAGATTCCAAGCTTCGGCAGTGTCCTCTAACCGTAGACTTTTAATTGCTTTCTTGGCAGGGCCAGCCTNTCAGCCTTCCACTTCCTCCTGTACCATACTGGCCATCTTTGATGGTGGCGTTTCTACAAAGTACAAGCGACCCACCGTGTGCTCTGGGCCTGCTTGTGGACCTAGAACAGTCTTAGTGCCCCCTGGCCCAGGTTTTCTTTTCCTCGCACCATCCTGTCCATTTTGCTAGTTCCCAGTCATGCACACAAGGCTATTCCACAATCCTACAATAGTGATTCCAGGCTTCTCTGAGCCCCAGGCTGGGGGCGGGGGTACCTGGCAGGAGCATGTCATGTCAGATGTCTTGGGGAGTCCAGGGCAGTAAATGGANTGGAGTCCAGGGCAGTAAATGGAATTAAGACATGTTCTGTGTTTCCAGTTTCTCGAAAGCATTAATATATGAATGTGTTTAATTAATATATACAAGTGTGTTTCATGAGTCTGCAGTGAGTCCATACAGCTCTGGACTTTTCTC
>NW_023197432.1:0-743 GCF_002007445.2 Ailuropoda melanoleuca
ACGGGCTTTTGTTTTTTGTTTTGAAATGTCCTATACCATTAAGTTTTGTATGTTTTTGTTTTCAAGAAAGATAGGCTATCGTTCTCCTTTGAAATAAATCATAAAGCAACTGGCAAAAGCATGAGGAAATGTTGCTTTAGTAGCTTCTGACACCTAGATGGGAAAGAATAAGATCCCTGAAATGTATACACAGCTTCACCTCTGACCAAGTTGTTTGTTGTGTTTGTAACAGTGGAGACATTTGCTTCCGGAAAATGGAAGCCATTTGTAGAACTATTTGCTGTTATCTTAAGCATCTGCTTGTGTGCTGGAAGACTTGTTTGATTTGAACAAGCAGGCACTTACAACTATGCAGTGACACAAAATCAATAAAAAAAGTAGAAATAGTGATAATTTTATAAGCTGGCTTTCGCTAAAATTGAACCGTATAATATTGGTTGATAAAATTGTTTGCAATAAATTTGAACACTTCCACATTTGTATATTCTCTCGGTTTACTGAAGTTGTGAATGTCTTTTCTTGGCAACTNTGAATGTCTTTTCTTGGCAACTCAAAATGGCATTTGGTGTGTAAAGCCAATTATTTAAACATGGCCTAGATATTGAGGAACATGCAATGTGAAAGTGACCATCATGGGATTTCCTCGTCTTCAAAAAAGCTTCCTAAAAATTCCATTGTTCTGCTGTGATTATGCAAACGAGAAAAGATACAGCCTTTAGCTCCCATATCCTGTTTATTAGGTG
>NW_023197433.1:0-582 GCF_002007445.2 Ailuropoda melanoleuca
ATACACCACATTAATAAAAGAAAAGACAAGAACCATACGATCTGCTCAATAAACACAGGAAAAGCATTTAAAAAAATACAGCATCCTCTCTTGATAAAAAAAATATATACATCTGTTCTGTAGACATAGTGGGAACATACCTCAATATCATGAAAGCCATATATGAAAGACCCTGAATATTATCCTCATTGGGGAGAAAATGAGAGCTTTTCCCCTAAGGTCAGGAATACAACAGAGATGACCCCTCTTACCACTTCCATTCAACATAGCACTGGAAGTCCTAGCCTCAGAAATCAGACAACAGAAAGAAATAAAAAGTTCCAAACTGGCAAAGAAGAAATCAAACTCTCACTCTTCACAGACGACATGATACTTTATATGGAAAACCCAAAAGACTCCATCGAAAAATTGCTAAAACTGATACATGAATTCAGCAAAGTGGCNTGAATTCAGCAAAGTGGCCGGACATAAAGTCAATGCACAGAAGTCAGATGCATTTCTATATACTAATAATGAAGCAGAAGAAAGAGAAATCAATGAACCGATCCCATTTACAATTGCACCCAACACCATATGATACCT
>NW_023197434.1:0-724 GCF_002007445.2 Ailuropoda melanoleuca
GAATAGCATTGAGAGTTCAGAGAGAAACCCATGTATCTGTGGCCAACTGAATTTTGGTAAGTGTGCCCAAACCTTTCAATGGAGAAAGACAGTCTTTTCAACAAATAGGGGAACTGGATATCCATACGCAAAATAATAAAGTTGGACACTTACCTTGCACCGCATACAAAAATTAACTCAAAATGGATCGAAGACCCAAAATGTAAGAGCTAAAGCTATCAAAGTCTTGGAAGAAAACATAGGTAATTTTCATGATCTCTTACTTGGCAAGAAATTTTTAAATATGATACCAAAAGCACAAGCAACAGAAGAAAAAAATAGATAATTTAATTAAAATTTTAAACTTTGTGCTTCAAAGGACACCAACAAGAATGTGAAAAGACAGTCATGAAACTGCCCCATAGGCTCAATGAGGTTGAAACCAGCAGAAAATGTAAAGTTTGTTTTTCAGAGATCTGTATCTCCCCAATCAGCTGTTGTGTCTTTTCAGACCCCACTAACAGGTCCACTGGCTGTCTTTGCAGAAACCTGGACTCAAGGTCAACTGACATGGTTCCAGCCTACGCATAAGCAAGGCCCTGCATTCCTTACCTGAGATAAGGAGACTAAAGACTCCATCCAGTTTTTTTTTGTTTGTTTTTTTTTTTAAGATTTTATTTATTTATTCGACAGAGATAGAGACAGCCAGTGAGAGAGGGAACACAAGCAGGGGGAGTGGGAGAGG
>NW_023197434.1:767-1066 GCF_002007445.2 Ailuropoda melanoleuca
CGGAGGAGCCTGATGTGGGGCTCGATCCCATAACGCCAGGATCACGCCCTGAGCCGAAGGCAGGCGCTTAACCCCTGTGCCACCCAGGCACCCCTCCATCCAGTTTATAACAGCTCTCCGAGTGTGCCCATAGCCCCTCCTCCCTGTCCTAAGATAACCTCCTGATGCCAGAGGTTGAATATTGCCTCATTCTGATGTTAAATCTCTACCCCACAGTGAACACGAGATACGAGATACGTTACCTATATGTTTGCTGAATGTGCATGTTCCATCTTTCCTCATGATTATTCATAAGTTTC
>NW_023197435.1:0-1298 GCF_002007445.2 Ailuropoda melanoleuca
TCAGACCACAATGCTCTGAAATTGGAACTCAACCACAAGGAAAAATTTGGAAAAAACTCAAACACTTGGAGACTGAGAACCATCCTGCTCAGGAATGACTCGATAAACCAGGAAATCAAAAAGCAATTTAAACAATTTATGGAGACCAACGAGAATGAAGGCACAATGGNCAACGAGAATGAAAACACAACGGTCCAAAACCTATGGGATACTGCAAAGGCAGTCCTAAGGGGGAAATACATAGCCATCCAAGCCTCACTCAAAAGAATAGAAAAATCTAAAATGCAGTTTCTATATTCTCACCTCAAGAAGCTGGAACAGCAACAGAGGGACAGGCCTAACCCACTCACGAGGAAGCAGTTGACCAAAATTAGAGCAGAAATCAATGAATTAGAAAAAGAAGCACAGTAGAGCAAATCAAAAGGACTAGAAGCTCGTTCTTTGAGAGAATCCATAAAATTGATAGACCACTGGCAAGACTTATCCAAAAGAAAAGAGAGGGGACCAAAATTAATAAAATTATTAATGAAAAAGGAGAGGTCACGACCAACAACATTGAAATTGGAAGGATTATTAGAAACTTTTATCAACAGCTACATGCCAAAAAACTAAGCAATCTGGAAGAGATGGAGGCCTTCCTGGAAACCTATAAACTACCAAGACTGAAACAGGAAGAAATAGATTTTTTAAACAGGCCAATTAATTATGAGGAGATTGAGTCAGTGATAAACAACCTTCCAAATAACAAAACTCCAGGCCCGGATGGTTTTCCTGGGGAATTCTACCAAACATTTAAAGAAGAAATAATACCTATTCCCCTAAAGTTATTTCAAAAAATAGAAACAGAAGGAAAGCTACCTAACTCTTTCTATGAAGCTAATATTACCTTGATCCCCAAACCAGGCAAAGACCCCCTCAAAACGGAGAATTACAGACCGATTTCCCTAATGAATATGGACGCCAAAATCCTCAACAAGATCCTTGCTAATAGCATCCAACAGTACATTAAAAGGATTATCCATCATGAGCAAGTGGGATTCATACCTAGGATGCAAGCGTGGTTCAACATTCGCAAATCAATCAATGTGATACACCATGTCAACAAGAAAAGACTCAGGAAACATATGGTCCTCTCAATTGATGCAGAAAAGGCATTTGACAAAATACAGCATCCTTTCCTGATTAAAACCCTTCAGATTGTAGGAATAGAGAGTACATTTCTCAATTTCATAAAAGCCATCTATGAAAAGCCTACTACAAATATTATTCTCAATGGGGAAAAGCTGGAAGCCTTTCCC
>NW_023197436.1:0-985 GCF_002007445.2 Ailuropoda melanoleuca
ATACTATATGATCTCACTTGCATGCAGAATTTAAAGAAACAGAACTCATAGAAACAGAGAGACAGGAATTCATGTGGCCAGGGGCTGGTAGTGAGGGAAATGGGAGATAGTGGTAAAGTGCACAAACTTAGAGTTACAAGACGAGTAAGTTCTGAGGATCTATATTAATAATACTGTATTGTATGCTTGAAAGTTGCTAAAAGAGTAGATCTTAAGCATTCTTACCACACATATGATGAGGGAACAGAAGGCTGGCTGAAGACAAAGCAGAAACTGACACCCTGCACCCCACCCCCTTGTATGCAACATTCCTCTGCACTCCTGGATGCCCTAAAACTAAGGAAAAGAAAAAACAAATGGTTAACTAACAGAGATCACAGTCCTGCAATACCTGAGTCTCCCTCAGTTTACACATCTCCTAGTGATTTACAAGGAAGAAGCTTTCTTTCAATATGATGAAGTTGGGGGAATATAAGTGAGGTTCAGTGGGGTGGGGTCCAGAGCCGACAACCAAGAAAGAATTCTTGAGGCATCTTTGGTGCAAAATGGTGGTTTATTAAAGCACGGGGACAGAACCCGTGGGCAGAAAGAGCTGCTGCCCTGGGGTTGTGAGGAATGGCCTATTTTATACCCTCAAGTGGGGCGGGGGCTAGGGATAGAGTAAGTCTCTAAGGAATTTTGGAAGCAAGGTCTCCAGGACCTTGAGGGGGCTAGCTACTGTTGGGAAAGGGTCATTTATTACCGTCTAACAAAACCTTAGTCATGAGACCCTTCAGATATATATCGGTGGGCCATATGCTTGGTGGATGATTGCCAATACGTGTCTTGGGGCGTTAGAGATAAAGGAAGTTTCCAAAGGATTTTTTATACGTTAAAGTAGACTTACAGGATCTTGGTGGAGGGGAGGGGATCATGCTAGGACTGCCTTTTGCCCTTAGCAAAGTATTAACATCAAGGCAGCTGAGTTCCTAGAGGAATGTCACCA
>NW_023197437.1:0-552 GCF_002007445.2 Ailuropoda melanoleuca
AAAAAAAAAACATTTTAAGTCCTAGATCTATAGTACTTGATGGTAACTTAGAACTGGATTCAGGACATGTTAGACAAGTATAATGCTCAAATTGCATCCTTCCTTGGAGTGTAGGTGGACGCTTTTAAAAATAATACCACTTTTTTTTTTAGGCCCAAGAATATTTGCCTTTATGAGACGCACAGTTAAATATTGGTATTTACAATTGCTGTATATTTACTTAGAGTTTAAGCAATGTTCCACCACTAACAGTGTGCTTCAAATTTCTGTATCCAAGAAGCAACTAAACTACATCTATGAGTCCTTCACTGGCAGGTGGAGAAGGAGAAGGAGGCAGGAGATATAAAAGGTGACAATGATTGTGAGGAACATTTCTGTGGCCTGGCTGTTTGGAGCTATTCCAGGGATTAGAACAGGATCTATGACATGGTAAGAAGAACAGATTGAGAATATCAGTCAAAATATAAAATTTTATTTTAAATATGGGAGCTGGTGCATTTATTTTTGTGTGTGTTATGAGTTGTACAGTTCACAGAGAAATGTGTTTGAAGA
>NW_023197438.1:0-753 GCF_002007445.2 Ailuropoda melanoleuca
ATAGCATGCTACTAAACAATGAATGGGTCAACCAAGAAATCAAAGAAGAAATAAAAAAATTACATGAAAATGAAAACAATGGTGCAAAACCTTTGGGATGCAGCAAAAGTGGTTCTAAGAAGGAATTTTATAACAACTCAGGCCTACCTCAAGAAGTAAGAAAAATCACAAATAAACAACCTAACTTTACACCTAAAGGAACTAGGAGAAGAGCAAACAAAGCCCAAAATCAGCAGAGGGAAGGAAATAACAAAGATTAGAACAGAAATGAATGATTCGGAAACTAAAAAAACAATAAAACACATCAATGAAACCAGGAGCCAATTCCTTGAAAAGATCAACAAAATTGATAGACCTTTAGCCAGAGTCATCAAAAAGAGAGAGAGAGAGGACCCAAATGAACAAAATCAGAAATGAAGGAGGAGAAATAGCAATAGACACCACAGAAATACAAAGTATTATAAGAGAATATTATGAAAAATTATATGCCAATACATTGGACAACATAGGAGAAATATGTAAATTCCTAGAAACANAAATATGTAAATTCCTAGAAACATATAATCTACCAAAACTGAAGTAGGAAGAAATAGAACATTTGAATAGACTGATTATCAGCAATGAAATTGAATCAGACAGTCTCTTTTACAAATGGTGTTGGGAAAACGACAGCTACGTACAGAAGAATGAAACTGGACCACTTTCTTTATGCCATACACAAAAATAAACTCAAAACAGATTAAAGACCTAAAT
>NW_023197439.1:0-972 GCF_002007445.2 Ailuropoda melanoleuca
ATATACCTATCTCATACAATATCTACTTGAGTAGTTTAAAATCATCCCCTATACAAAAGTTTCGATTGGTATTTTGACTAATTTTTTTAGCTCAAGGGATAGAATATTTCTGTCACCCAAGTCTGGATCTTATTTTTAAAAATTATGGATGTTTTTCCCAGAAGAAGAATGACAGGAAATTATTTTTCCATATGGAAACAATATGTACATTCTATGACATCACCAAGTGTTAACAAGAATTGATTTGATCTATACAAAAATAAAAAGCCCCATGAACTACATTTTCATTTGAATCTTTTATGTGATGTCTGTTTATCTATCTATCATCTATCTATCTNACATCTATCTATCTATCTATCTATCTATCTATCTATCTATCTATCTATCATCTATCTATCTATCTATATACATATTTAAGTAGACTCCATGTCCAGCATAGTGCCCAAGGTGAGGCTTGAACTCACAACCTGAGCTGAGATCAAGAGTTGGATGCTTAATCAATTGAGACATACATGAGACCCTCTACTAATTTTTTCTACACAAACATGTTTACTTTTCCACTATCTATTAGCATTGTTCCGTAATTGTGTGTGTGTGTGTGTGTGTGTGTGTTATGTGATTTCATGTCAGATACTATGTGTAAAAGACCAATAGCAGCTAAGATAAATATTTATTCCCAGACGTAGGCATGTCCTTTCTTCTATCATTCTGTTCGTGGGGGGATTGAGTCCATCTGGTCTGTAGTTGTGCTGGATCTGGGCTTTGATTTTTGATCCCCCATCATATACTGAAGCCTTCNTATGTGATTTCATGTCAGATACTATGTGTAAAAGACCAATATCAGCTAAGATAAATATTTATTCCCAGACGTAGGCATGTCCTTTCTTCTATCATTCTGTTTGTGGGGGGATTGAGTCCATCTGGTCTGTAGTTGTGCTGGATCTGGGCTTTGATTTTTGATCCCCCATCATA
>NW_023197440.1:0-719 GCF_002007445.2 Ailuropoda melanoleuca
TGAAAATACTATAGGCTATAAAAGGAAGGGAATTGAAACCACGAGTGAAATGCAGAAGGGGAAGACAGGTAGTGTCTGAAACTAATAATTTCATAAATTCTAAAGCAAACCCATAGTTTAGGGTCAAATTAAAATAAGTATTTTCATTGTCAGTCCTTAGGAGGAGTTAAGCTTTGGAAATATTGAGACATGATACGTTTATCTTGATTCTTCCAGTTGGATTTCCTCAAAGCATAATAAAATACGTAAGTATGTATATATGTAGATTCTTGTCAACTTTATTAGAAAATGTGAATTTTAATTTACCAAGGAATCATTTCGCATGTTTACTGCTTGAAACTTTGGATTTAGATATGTGTCCCTTATTACCTTCTGGAGATGTCTGTTAATCCCGAAAAATGTCTTAAAAGGGGTAATGTAGGTGTTTGCAGCTTATGACACTGCTTAATAATTCTGGTTCAATGTTATTTGGCTTCTTTGATTTACTGTCCAATGGAATGCAAAGTCTGATATTCTAAACAAATGAATGGTTAATTTCTGACATTTTTGTTNAAATTTCTGACAATTTTGTTGGGATTCTGTGAAAGTTTGCGTCTGGATCATCATTGGAAGTAAAATATTTTGTGAGGGTAAAACTGCTGAGTCACCTACTCAATAGGAAAATAAGTGATGATTATTCACACTGAAAACTTGGGGAGCTTGGGTGGCTCAGTTGGTTA
>NW_023197441.1:0-245 GCF_002007445.2 Ailuropoda melanoleuca
TCACCTGCAGTTCAGTTTTAAGCTTCTGTTTCTTTATAAACTACAAATACACACCAGTTCTTTAAAAGGGGTGTAGGGTGTTCCAGAAACTTTCTACACTGATGCCACTGGCTTTTGTTTCAAATGAAAATTAAAAATAAAAAATAGGGGTGTGTGGCTGGCACAGCTGGTTAAACATCTGACTCTTGGTTTCAGCTCAGGTCATGATCTCTGGGTTGTGAAATCAAGCCCTGTGTTGGGCTCTG
>NW_023197441.1:351-614 GCF_002007445.2 Ailuropoda melanoleuca
CTTTTAAAAAATAAAAAAGGGGTGTATGTATGAGTGTGTGGAGAGAGAGAGAAAGAGGGTGGGAAAGAAAAAAAGAACAGGAAGGAGGAGGAGGAAGCAGTGGAAAGAGTCAACACAGTGATGTCACACAACAGGCTGAGGAGTTGAGTCTGCTTAGAAAGGATGGTCAATGAAGACTTCCATATGGCAACTGAATTTTAGCTTCACCTTGGAGGATTAAAATGAGTGTACCATGTCAAAAGCAATGCAAAACTCTCATCTCA
>NW_023197442.1:0-665 GCF_002007445.2 Ailuropoda melanoleuca
TTTTATGGGGATGTGTATTTTATTTTACTCTAATTCAATTATGTGGTATATTTTTCAACATAATTGGTCCACTAATTTTATTCAGTTTCCTAAAATTTAATTAGCCATTGTAAATGATTCCATTTCACTTTCCTATGGAACACAGTAGCCTTACAATATAACACTTTATATCAGCATGTACAATGTAATAAATCAACATATAGTGGATAACCTACAGAAATANAACCTACAGAAATATGTGAAGAGAAATCCACTTATAATTTATTCAAAAGCCATTTGGAAGTTTGTATCTGCCTATTAATTCAAAGATTAATTGCTGTACATGCTGGACAGCAGTGGGGTCAACTTCAAAACTTTTAAAGGGAAAAAGCCAGAAGTTTGCATTTGACTGTTCTAGGTTTTAAACATCTGTTCTGATACCCCACGGGGAAACCTTTGGACAAAATCATCTATTAAGATGTCAGTTCTTCATAGTTTCATTTTTTTCCCCATAGTTTCATTTTAAAATAATTTTCTAAGCAGAGATTTTATTGGAATTTTGAATTTCTTTTTTTTAAGGTTTTTTTTTGTTTGTTTTTTGTTTTTTGAGAGAGGGATAGCAAAAACTAGCAGAAGGAGGGCGGAAGGGTCAGAGGGAGAGGCAGACTCCCGCTGAGCAGGGAGCC
>NW_023197443.1:0-1274 GCF_002007445.2 Ailuropoda melanoleuca
ATGGCCCTTCTCTTCACTACGTCTCTATCTTTGGGGTAAACACCCAGTAGTGCAATGGCTGGGTCATAGGGAAGCGCAATTTTTAACTTTTTAAGGGACCTCCACACTGTTTTCCAGAGTCGCTGTACCAGCTTGCTTTCCCACCGACAATGTAGGAGGGATCCCCTTTCTTCACATCCTCTCCAACAATTGTTGTTTCTTGCCTTGTCAATTTTNTTTCTCCACATCCTCTCCAACAATTGTTGTTTCTTGCCTTGTCTATCTTTGCCATTCTAACTGGCGTAAGGTGGTATCTCAGTGTGGTTTTGATTTGAATTTCCCTGATGGCTAATGATTTTGAACATTTTTTCATGTGTCTGTTAGCCATTTGTATGTCTTCATTGGAAAAGTGTCTATTCATATCTTTTGCCATTTTATGATTTGTTTATTTGTTTCTTGCATATTGAGTTTGAGAAGTTCTTTGTAGATCTTGGATAGCAGTCTTTTATTTGTAGTATCATTTGCAAAAATATCCTCCCATTCCGTGGGCTGCCTCTTGGTTTTTTTGACTGTTTCCTTGGCTGTGCAGAAGCTTTTTATCTTGATGAAGGCCCACAAGTTCATTTTTGCTTTTGTTTCTCTTGCCTTTGGAGATGTGTCATGAAAAAAGTTGCTGTGGCTGATGTCGTAGAGGTTGTTCCTATGTTGTCCTCCAGGATCTTGATGGATTCCTGTCTCACATTGAGGTCTTTCATCCATTTAGAGTTTATCTTTGTGTATGGTGTGCGAGAATGGTCAAGTTTCATTCTTTTGCATGTAGCTGTCCAAATTTCCCAGCACCATTTTTTTGAAGAGACTGCTTTTTTTCCACGGGATGTTTTTTTCATGCTTTGTCAAAAATTAATTGCCCAAACAGCCGAGGGTCCATTTCTGAGCTCTCTATTCTGTTCCATTGGTCTCTGTGTCTGTTTTTGTGCCAGTACCATGCTGTCTTTTTGTTCACAGCTTAGTAGTACAACTTGAAATCTGGCATTGTGATGCCCCCAGCTTTGTTTTTCCTTTTCAACAATTCCTTGGCGATTCAGGGCCTTTTCTGGTTCCACACAAATTTAAGGACTGTTTGTTCCGTTCTTTGAAAAATGTCATTGGTGTTTTGATCGGGATGGCATTGAAAGTATAGATTACTCTGGGTAGCATGGATATTTTAACTATGTAAATTCTTGCGATCCATAAGCATGGAATATTTTTCCATCTTTTTGTGTCTTCTTCAATGTCTCTCAAGAGTGATTTGTAGT
>NW_023197444.1:0-1189 GCF_002007445.2 Ailuropoda melanoleuca
GCATTACATCCCTTGGGGAGCTCACCACCAAATCAGAAGACAGGTTCTTAGATTCTCATAAAACTGTGAGAGTGGGCAGTGGCTGACTGCCTGCTGCCACCGTTGGAACACAGAACCCCATGAGGGTGCTGAGAGGTGGTATCTAAATCAAAATGTGGATAAATGGGGCTCCTTGGAAAAGTCCCAGGGGAAGTTGCACAGAATGAATAAGGCAGAGAGAGAGGAGAGGCTCAGGCCAGGAGGAGAGAAATACCATCAAACATGCTCCAGGCGCAGAATAGGAAACTGAGCGGTGGCATTGGAGAGGCAAGCAGGGAGCTCTGATTTACATCGTGCTTTACTGTTTACAACTTGCTTTGTTTGATTATCACACAAAAATCCTTGATAATTAATTCAGCTCGTGAGGCCCAATACACAAGAGTAACATGAGGCTTCAATAAATTAAGTGCCTATCTGCCTTCTTTCCTTCCCCATTGTTTTCCTTCATCTGTTCATGTTTTAGAGACTTAGTATGTAAGAAAGGAATGTAGCCTATCTCATTAATACTTATATCATTTATATTTTGAAATTATATTACTTTGAACCTATTATGTTACGTTATATTATTTATTTATTTATATTTATTTTTAATTTTTATTCCAGTATAGTTAACATACAGCGTTATATGGGTTTTGAGTATACAATATAGCGATTCAACACTTCCCCACATCACCCCTTGCTCATCATGACAAATCCACTCCTTCATCCAATATATTATTGAATTAATCTCACCTATCTATTTAGCTTTTTTTTTATTTAAAAAAAATGCAGCTCCTTGAAAAATTGACAGTCTGTTTATGGCTCACATTCTATTTCTATCTCATGCTGCTGTGCCAGGCTAATGGCTCGAAGACCAAATCTGTACCCTGAAAGCCTAAGCCCTGGGATAGGTTCTGCTCAAAGTGAGTCTTGACAGCATGGGAGTCAGAAGCAAATGCTCAATCATCAGAGTACCCTATACTTAGATCCCTTGTCCAGATACCTGATGGCTCTTAGACTGTGAGCTCTAAGAGCCATCTGTTTCCTCATCTGCAAAAGTCAGGTTGCTGGGAGGGTTAAATAAAAAATGTAAAATCAATTAGGCCAGCACCTGCTATGGCATGCGTGAACACGTGAAATGAACCCGTCATGAGGTCTTCAGTAGGTGGTG
>NW_023197445.1:0-418 GCF_002007445.2 Ailuropoda melanoleuca
GTTTGCAGGGCGCGCTCTCCTCAGCCTGCAGCATCCGGACTTGGGGATGCAGCACGAAAACATGTTCTTCGATTGAGGATCTCCAACGAAATGAGCTGGGCAGGGGTTTGGCCCTGGAAGGTGGGTGCCTGGTGACCCAGGTTCCAAATTCTGTTGGGCTCTGTTGTCAGGGAAGTGAGGTCACAACTGCCTGGGGTCCCCATAACCGACTTCCTTCTTCCACAAGAGCCCCCGAGGGCCCCTCTCCCCCAGCTGCTCTATGCTCACCCTCCACCCCATGCCCCATCCATACAGTGACACCTACACCACCCACCCACAGCCCCAGGGGGCCTGGGTGCAGCCAGTGTCCCCTCTGTGAGGAATCAGAGCTGGGTTCAGAGGGGCTCCTGCTTGTGCCCAGGGCTGTGAACCTGGACAG
>NW_023197445.1:597-809 GCF_002007445.2 Ailuropoda melanoleuca
CGGGTTAGGGTTAGGGTTAGGGTTAGGGGTTCGGGTTAGGGTTCGGGTTCGGGTTAGGGGTTAGGGTTAGGGTTCGGGTTCGGGTTAGGGTTTAGGGTTAGGGTTAGGGTTAGGCTTCGGGTTAGGGTTCGGGTTAGGGGTTCGGGTTCGGGTTCGGGTTAGGGTTCGGGTTCGGGTTAGGGTTCGGGTTAGGGGTTCGGGTTAGGGTTCGG
>NW_023197446.1:0-1135 GCF_002007445.2 Ailuropoda melanoleuca
GGAGTCTGTGTCTCCCTCTCTCTTTGCCCCTGCCCCCCACCTTGCTTGTGCTCTCTCCCTCTCTCAGATGAATAAATAAATTCTTTTTTAAAAAAATTCCCAGGTAGATATGAACAAACAAAGTAACCTCCAGACATAATGCTTTTGTAAAGTAGTTTTGTCTCACACCACCAAGCAAATCATTGAGCAACTTGTTTCAGCTGTCTCGGACACAAAGCTAGAATCTATTTACCTCAATGTGGTTCGGAACAGTATACATTATGTTACAGCAGAACAAGAATGAGAAGTATCTTTTAACCTAAGGAAGATCAAATATTTCTACAGCTATCTGGATATAAAATAAAATACTACAAGATGATTAAGTTATTAAAGGATTTTTTAAAAAATAAGATAATTTTACTTACATCAAGAGAGCCTTCATTTATAACGATCATTCCCATGTTCTTCCTCAAAAGTTTGCAGGAGTGTCCTATGTCCAAACAAAGAGTAGATTAATTGATATCATTCATTTCTCTAGAGAGAAGTAGTGAAGATGTTAAAGCGATAATACTATAAAAACATCTAAATTTTATTTATTTTTAATCTATTTTATTAGATAAAATTAAGGTTTTATCTATTTCATTAGGACTTGATGACAGTCACCTGTTTCCAGTTTGCAGGAAGTTAAAGAAATGCTCTGCTTATTAGAGGAGGGACACAAGGATAAAATTTGGTGTGTGAAGGCTGTCTTGATAAACAAGTAGGGAAAGAGAATGTGGTGATGATTCTCAGTGTCCTGAAAACTAACGAATTTATACGGAATGTCCTTCACGATGACCAACGTGAGGAGAGCAGATGGGCTGATGGTTGTTTCTGGAGGAGGTGCAGGACAGTGGTCCGACTATCTTTTGGACCACTGATCCCACCACCATCTCCCCACCCTTGGACTGTCGTCATGTCCTCTACAGTCCTGTCCTCTCTTGCTTAACCGTACCTGCTGCGGGGTGAAATCACCCNTGGGGTGAAATCACCCGCTTGTTAAACCAACTCTGCCTCCTCTGGACCCATGGGCATCTAGCTGAACATGGCTGGAGAGAAAAACCTCGCTGACTGGTGTTTAAAATATGACCATCGCATGTTAACTAACGTCATCGAT
>NW_023197447.1:0-208 GCF_002007445.2 Ailuropoda melanoleuca
AAATAAAATGGAAACTAAAAGAAACAGAAAATCTAGGAAAGGAGGGGAGAGTTAAGATGGCGGAGGAGTAGGGGGCCCCTTTTTCAGCCGGTCCCCTGAGTTGAGCTGGTTAGGTACCAGACCAGCAGGAACATCCACGGAATCAGCCTGAGACGCAGGAAGATACATCTGGATCTCTACAAATGAACATCTCCAGCGCTGAGTATTG
>NW_023197447.1:399-775 GCF_002007445.2 Ailuropoda melanoleuca
CGCGCGCGAGGCGGCTGGCGGCTGGTCAGCCACCTGCACGGGGGAGCAGGCAGACTCGCGGATGGCACCCACGAGACAGCAGACTGAGAACGGGAACTCCGGGAGCGCGCATGGGGCAGCTGGCGGCTGGCTGGCCACCTGCACCAGGGAGCGGGCGGACCACGGACCCGCACTCTAGAAACAGCAGACTGAGTCCGTGAGCCGGGAGCGTGCGCCACCAAGCATCTCACAGAGCTCCAGAGCTCCGGTGTGCTCACTGGATTCAGGCTGAGACCGGGAGCTCCAGGAGCGTGCACGGGACGGCTGGCGACTGGCGGCTAGCGGGGTTGGAAACACAAAGGACAGAGACACGCCGGCCCTGGAAGTGAGGGCTGGG
>NW_023197447.1:906-1290 GCF_002007445.2 Ailuropoda melanoleuca
CTGAGACAGAGGCTGAATTTCAGCCGCTGCTGCTCTGACTCTCAGAAGAGGCACAGCAAACCGCCAGGGAAAGCCTCCAGAAAACCGGCTCACAGGGCGCCCATCCCCATCCCCCCTTGCAGGGGACACGGAGACTCTACCCAAACAGGGTTTTCTGAGTACCCGCCAGCAGGCCCCTCCCCCAGAAGTCAGGCTGAAAAATCAAGAAGCCCACAACCCGGAGCGCCTGAGTGGCACAGTCATTAAGCTCCTGTCTTTGGATTAGGGAGTGATCACAACATTCCGGAAAGGAGTTCCTCATCGGGCTTCTCTACGGGGAGCCTGCTTCTTCCTCTCCCACTCCCCTGCTTGGGTTCCCTTTCTTGCTGACTGTCTGTCTCTCTC
>NW_023197448.1:0-555 GCF_002007445.2 Ailuropoda melanoleuca
TCTAGCCTATTGTACTCTGCAGTAAATTAACATGGAATATAGAGTCAGAACATGAGTCGAAATCCCTCAGATATTTGGAACCCACATGACAAAGGAGAATTAATTGTTTTCAATGTCCCCGTGTGTTAGGTAAGATTGATAATCTGTATCTCATGCAGTTGTTGTAAGAATAAGCAACTCTCTGAGAAGTACTCCGTAAGCAGGTAATAACAATATGTAATGTCGTAAGCAGGTAATAACAATATGTAATGTGTAAATACAGCTTTCCCACTAAAATCAGGAGCAACATAAAATTACTACTTTCCAGGCTTTTGATGTATTTAATATTCTTCTCAGGTAAATTCCCAAACTCAAGACATAGTACCAAACCATATAATTATTGGAAACAAGAGAGAAATGAAGTGGTACTTTTAGCTGATAGTATTGTTTCCCCAGTTTTTAAATTTATTTTTTATTTCATTTTTGGTATATGTGTGTAGTTAACATACAATGTTATATTACTTTCAGGTGTAGGATAGAGTCATTCAACAATTCAATATATTAGCCAGTGCTCAT
>NW_023197449.1:0-792 GCF_002007445.2 Ailuropoda melanoleuca
GACAATTTCTTTTTTAAAAAAGGTTATATAGTAGAATTGAATCAAATAGAAAGTATCATAGGGCATCACACGTTGTTAAACTTACAACAGTTTCATCAACATTTCTTATCAGTTATATGATCGTAGCAGGTATGGCATCATCACGTAAAATACATTTCTCACTGTGAATGGGCTCAAAAATCTGGTGACTAAAAAGTCACCAGAAAATATTGAATTAGTTTGGATTGGGTTCATCTGACATAAAACGAAGAATCATTTACAGAGAGAATTTTCACAAGGGTATAAGGACTAGTCCCAAAATAAGGGCAAAGTCAAGTTGTCACTGATGTCTGTGAAGTAGGAGATGGCTGAAATACAGAAGAGAGTGTGTTCGAGTCCATTATCCATAATGTCCACAAACATGGCCTCATGTGCTCTGCTTGCTGATGGTTCGTAACTGGCTTCGTCGGGTTTTGAGCTTCCCAACCAGAAGTTAGTCTCCTTGAAGTAGACGTGGTCATATAATCCGTGCATCTGGTAATGCTGAGAACGCAGTAGTCACAGGAAACATTTGTGTTAATTGACCAGTNATTGGAAAATAAAAATGTGAGTAGCTAAAGAAGAGCAAATATAATGTGTATCATTTTAGCTGGTCCAGAATTGTCACCCAGTAGTTTTGCCCACCATCCCTGTCATTAACGTATATAGCATTTTTTTCTCTGCATATGTTTTCAAGCCAAACCTGTTTTGAATTTATTAACAATAGGACATGTGATAGGTATCAAAACACCTTTCAAAAATTCCAAGTAGCTT
>NW_023197450.1:0-945 GCF_002007445.2 Ailuropoda melanoleuca
GACAATTTCTTTTTTAAAAAAGGTTATATAGTAGAATTGAATCAAATAGAAAGTATCATAGGGCATCACACATTGTTAAACTTACAACAGTTTCATCAACATTTCTTATCAGTTATATGATCGTAGCAGGTATGGCGTCATCACGTAAAATACATTTCTCACTGTGAATGGGCTCAAAAATCTGGTGACTAAAAAGTCACCAGAAAATATTGAATTGGTTTGGATTGGGTTCATCTGACATAAAACGAAGAATCATTTACAGAGAGAATTTTCACAAGGGTATAAGGACTAGTCCCAAAATAAGGGCAAAGTCAAGTTGTCACTGATGTCTGTGAAGTAGGAGATGGCTGAAATACAGAAGAGAGTGTGTTCGAGTCCATTATCCATAATGTCCACAAACATGGCCTCATGTGCTCTGCTTGCTGATGGTTCGTAACTGGCTTCGTCGGGTTTTGAGCTTCCCAACCAGAAGTTAGTCTCCTTGAAGTAGACGTGGTCATATAATCCGTGCATCTGGTAATGCTGAGAACGCAGTAGTCACAGGAAACATTTGTGTTAATTGACCAGTTGGAAAATAAAAATGTGAGTAGCTAAAGAAGAGCAAATATAATGTGCATCATTTTAGCTGGTCCAGAATTGTCACCCAGTAGTTTTGCCCACCATCCCTGTCATTAACGTGTATAGCATTTTTCTCTCTGCATATGTTTTCAAGCCAAATCTGTTTTGAATTTATTAACAATAGGACATGTGATAGGTATCAAAACACCTTTCAAAAATTCCAAGTAGCTTATCACAATCGGTTCTACCTTTTTTAAACCTCAAATCTGTGATTCTATCAAGAAAAGAGAGCCCCGTCTCCTGACTTGATTTGTTCTTCATCATAACATTGGAACCCAGAAAAGATAGAAATGGTTTCAGGTTCCTATTTAGATTCTTTTGTCTAAT
>NW_023197451.1:0-557 GCF_002007445.2 Ailuropoda melanoleuca
TTGGTAGCTTTCTTCTGTTTCTATTTTTTGAAATAGCTTTAGAAGAATAGGTATTATTTCTTCTTTGAATGTATTGTAGAATTCCCCAGGAAAACCATCCGGGCCCGGAGTTTTCTTTTTTGGAAGGTTGTTTATCACTGACTCAATCTCTTCATAATCAATTGGCCTGTTTAAAAAATCAATTTCTTCCTGTTTCAGTCTTGGTAGTTTATAGGTTTTCAGGAAGGCCTCCATCTCTTCTGGATTGCTTAATTTATTGGCATAAAGCTGTTGATAAAAGTTTCTAATAATCCTTCCAATTTCATTGGNTAGATTGCTTAATTTATTGGCATAAAGCTGTTGATAAAAGGTTCTAATAATCCTTTCTATTTCATTGGTGTTGGTCATGACCTCTCCTTTTTCATTCATAATTTAATTAATTTGGGTCCTTTCCCTATTCTTTTGGATAAGTCTTGCCAGCGGTATGTCAATTTTATTAATTCTCTTAAAGAACCAGCTTCTAGTTCTGTTGATCTGCTCTACTGTACTCCTGCTTTCTAATTCATTGATTTCTGCTC
>NW_023197452.1:0-3026 GCF_002007445.2 Ailuropoda melanoleuca
GGAGTTTCCAAGTCCAGGGAGTGGCACGTGTGAAACATCCTGTCTATTCTAGAAATGACAAGAAGGATTTAGTCTGGCCAGGCACAGAGTAGGAGAGCAGGGTGATGTGGCTGGCAAAGTCAGCAGGGCCTGATCATGGAGGGTCTGGAAGGCCAGGCCAAGGACTCCTGTCCTTTTCCCACAGTCAGCGGAGCCCCGGTTCTGTTCTCGCCACACGGGCACCATCAGAGCTGCAGTCTTCAGGTGGGGCTTCTCTCATCCTTTCGGTGGTTTTCATAAATGTTCCTTTTGGAGGAGGACCATTCTTCGGGATCCATTGTGCCGAGGGCACCGGGCTGGAGACCGGGCCGGTGGAACCAGCGCCAGAGCCCTGCGGCTGGCCCGGGCCTAGCCGGGGCGAGGCAGTAGACGGCAGAGCGTTCCGTATGACAACGGTCAGCTCGTGGTTTTTGGCGCGCAGGCAAATTTGCCAGTCAGCGCGAGTTTCCGTGCTTCACCCACTCCGGGTCTGCGCATCTCAGCTGCGGGGGCCCTTGGGGGGCCTAACATCTCCATTCTCCCCGCCTTCACCCGGCTGCTGGCACGTCAGAACAGCCTGGAGGAAGACTGGAAGGACGTGGCCATGCTGGCAGCTTCCAGAATGCCCCTGGGCCATTTGGTCCGTTTTCCTGAGACGGGGGACCTAGGGCCACCACTGACACGCTGCCTAACCTCAGGCAGGTCGGTTAGCCTGCTGGGTCTCAGTCCTTCCATCTCCTCTGCCGCCTGAAGGTCAAACACGGAAGCCCAAAGAAATGTCCACAGGGCTCTCAGAGCAACAGGGGCTTTTGATAAGGCCGGGCACACAGAACATGCTGGAAAAAATGTCAGCGTGGTGGATAGATCGTCCAAAGTGTGTAAGCGGCTCCAGATGGCGTGGTGGTTCCCTGGCTCGGGCTGAGGGAATTCAGTGCCCCCGGCCGTGCAGATTCCCACAGACGTGCCTCAGGTCTTCTGGGACGTAAGTCGGCAAGCTCTGTTTGTTTCCCCCCTGGGGCGGTGGGTGGGCTGCCGGGTGGGCCGCCGGGATCCGTGAGCTCAGGCTGTCGATGTCCAGTTGGCATTGGCTCTGGCTGTCTGGTCGGCACAGGCCTCCCTAATCAGCCGGCCCCCCCATCTGCCACCATCCATCTTTCTTTAAACACTGAGCGCTTGCTTGCTGGAGGGAACGTCTGGAATCTCTGAATCTCTCCGGATGAGGGATCTGGGGAAGACTAGGGCTGAATGTGTGGTCAGGGGCCTGGGTAGGACGACCTGTAAAGCTCCTTCTAGAACCTACGATTGGGCTGCATGTTCTACCTCGATGACGACAGGTTCCTCTGGGCCAGGAAAGGTGCACAGATGAGGCCTCAGCGCACAGCTGGCACCGCGCGTGCTCAACAGTCACACAGCGTGTTGATGGACCTCTGTGGCCTCGTGCCCGGCACAGACCCGGGCATGCAGCCAGTCACCTGGGCTGTCCACCCACTGCTTCATCGTTAATTCACCTCAAGCTTCGGCTGAGTGCGTCTCCTGCCACACTCTGCCCTGAACCGAGGAGAGTCTGGCCTGGGTGCTTCTAATTCCTTGACACTTATCTCATCTGCAGAGTGCTTGCACCATCTGTTCGATGTCCCACAGGCCTTCCGAGCCTGCTTTAGAAGTCAGCGAAGCCCCTTCCCACTCAGAAATAGGAAGTCAAATTTTTGCCAAAGATAAACGGACTCCAGCTCTGGTTGGGGTCAAGTTCAGTTTACAACGTGGTGCCCATGGGGCTGGCTGGACCCTCTGAAGCAGATCCCAGGGCTCCTGCCAGGTCTGAAGCTCAATCTTGTCCATCCAGGGCCAAGATGAAAAGAAGTTAGCTGCTGGCTAAGACGCTCATGGGACCTCTGGCCATCCAGAGCTGCCCAGAATTCTGTCTCAGAAGGGAGGCAGCTGCTGGGCTGGGCATGACAGCATTGGCTCCAATCAGCCCGTGCCAGGTCTGCCAGGGAAGCCCATGTGTAGTGACGCTGTGGAGCCCTGGGCCAGGGGTCTGCAGACCTGCCCAGCTGTGCAGCCTTGGGGAAGTGCCTCCCCTCTCTGGGCCTCATGACTACTCTTACTGTTCTTATCTGTCAAATGAGGGGCCCTTTTTGCTCTCGGATTCCCAAACTCTGTTAACTGGTGAGCCACCAGCCCTCTGAGGATTTAGGGCTAGGAGGCAGCCAGCTTGGGTCCTCGGCTTTCTCAGCTACTGCCCTGGAGGCTGTGAGAGAGGAGTGAGGTCAGTCTCCCTAAGTCTCAGTTGCCTGCCTGCCCCCATTTGGCTGCTCTGCCTCCCCAGATTCCCCTCCGCCAGCCTCTGATTTGATAGGAAAGCCTCTCACTGGCTCCAAGATAAGATAAGTTGGGGCATAGGACATGTGGCACATGCTGTTGCCAGAGGCCTTCATTCAGAGGGGCCAACATGAGTGACCGTGGCCAGGGGGTCTTTGGCTGGAGCAAGGAGCTTGTGCTGGCCCATTTGGGTGGGATCGGCCTTCCTTGGAGCTTCCCTGTGCAAAAGAACATGGCAGAATAGGGTCCAGGGGACAAAACATCACTTCTGAATCATACTGATCTGGGACCATGTCCCAGCTAGGTGACCTTGAGCAAGTCCGTTTATCTGTTTGGGGGGCTCAGTTTCCTCATCTGTGAAATGGGGACAATCACACCTCACAGAACTGGCATGAGGACCAGTGATAAAGTGAGTGTGCAAAGTGCCTGTCCCGCTGCGGCTTTGGACAAACGGTGGCTTCCATGAGGGTCTTTATTACCATGCGGCTCCTAGAGCCCCGTCCCTACAATTGCCCTTCTGTGCCCACGCTGTCCTTTGGCCCAGCTCACTCTGTCTGGCCGTGACTTCATCAGGCTCCTCTATAAGCCAGGCTTACAGAAGATTAATGAAACCAGAACAGAGGGGTCCGGATTCACACCCCAGCTCTCCTACTTGCTGCATGACCTTGGGCAACCACCTTCCTCTC
>NW_023197453.1:0-1061 GCF_002007445.2 Ailuropoda melanoleuca
ATAGGTATTATTTCTTCTTTGAATGTTTGGTAGAATTCCCCAGGAAAACCATCTGGGCCTGCAGTTTTATTTTTTGGAAGATTGTTTACCACTGACTCAATCTCTTCATAATTAATTGGCCTGTTTAAAAAAAATCAATTTCTTCCTGTTTCAGTCTTGGTAGTTTATGGATTTCCAGGAAGGCCTCCATCTCTTCCAGATTGCTTAATTTATTCACATAAAGCTGTTGATAAAAGTTTCTAATAATCCTTCCAATTTCATTGTTGTTGGTTGTGACTGCTCCGTTTTCATTCATAATTTTATTAGTTTGGGTCCTTTCTCTATTCTTTTGGATACGTCTTGCCAGAGGTCTGTCAATCTTATTAATTCTCTCAAAGAACCAGCTTCTAGCTCTGTTGATCTGCTCTACTGTACTCCTGGTTTCTAATTCGTTGATTTCTGCTCTAATCTTGGTCAACTGCTTCCTTGTGCGTGGATTAGGCCTCTCCCTTTGTTCCTGTTCCAGCTTCTTGAGGTGAGAATATAAAAACTGCATTTTAGGGGTGCCTGGGTGGCACAGTGGTTTAGCGTCTGCCTTCGGCTCAGGGCGTGATCCTGGCGTTATGGGATCGAGCCCCACATCAGGGTACTTGGAATGAGCCTGCTTCTTCCTCTCCCACTCCCCCTGCTTGTGTTCCCTCTCTCACTGGCTGTCTCTATCTCTGTCAAATAAATAAATAAAATCTTAGAAAAAAAACTGCATTTTAGATTTTTCTATTCTTTTGAGTGAGGCTTGGATGGCTATGTATTTCCCCCTTAGGACTGCCTTTGCAATATCCCATAGGTTTTGGACCATTGTGTTTTCATTCTCGTTGGTCTCCATAAATTGTTTAATTTGATTTTTGATTTCCTGGTTTATCGAATCAGTCCTAAGCAGGATGGTTCCTAGTCTCCAAGTGTTTGAGTTTCTTCCAAATTTTTCCTTGTGCTTGAGTTCCACTTTCAAAGTGTTGTGGTCTGAGAATATTCAGGGAATAATTTCAGTCTTTTGGTATCAGTTGAGACCTGTTTTGTGTCCCAGA
>NW_023197454.1:0-641 GCF_002007445.2 Ailuropoda melanoleuca
ATGGCGGATTTCCAAGCATATTTTAAAATCTTCTCATCCAGACACTCCAAAATTGCACTGATGAGAATAGTGAAATGAAACTTAAAACAATATCAACCTTTAAAAAGATTACTATCACAACAGAGGTAATGGTTACATGGGAAATGTGTGAAGCCCTGATTCACTGCCCTAGATCACAAACTTGCCTTCCTTACACGTGAAGAGCAGGTCTGTGATTTTCAACAGGTACTTTACGGTGCCTAAGTGTCACTTTCTTCATCTGTGAAGTTGCACTTAATAAGATTATAAAAGATTAAATAAGTTAATTGCTTAGCAAGAGTACTTGACAAAGAGAAAATAGCGACGAATGTTAGCTGTTGTTGTCATTGTTGATTTCTGAGAGATGACGGTGTCATTTTATGGTCCAGACTTGCAGGCATTTACTAGTAAAAGGTGAAGTTATTACTACTTATGCCAGGACTGTAGGCATAAACCGGCNGGTAGGCATAAACCGGCACCATTCCAGGAAAGGTGGGATGGATAGTCTCCGTATGTACAATCAATATATTGTAGGTATCAGCTGTTGCCATTAACATCTCAGCTAAGCTGAGATGAGCTATGATTGATGAGTTCCACCAATGATATCTGGGGGGGTGAGGTGG
>NW_023197455.1:0-240 GCF_002007445.2 Ailuropoda melanoleuca
CAAAAGAAAGCCAGGGTGGTGAGGGGAAGGAGCAAGAAGGAGAATGATGAGAGATGGTGACAGTGTGTTGAGGAGTAAAGCAGTCACCCAGCACCAGCTGAAACACCAAGATACAGGGATTCCTTCATTTTATTAAATTTTGTAGAACTTTCTTAATTTTGTTATAAAGATGTCCCATGAGTCAAAATAGACACCCCATTAGTAACTTCTGTTGATTGAGTTCTGGCCTCTGTCAATAAG
>NW_023197455.1:339-2397 GCF_002007445.2 Ailuropoda melanoleuca
ACACACACACACCTCATGACCTCCTGGGCTACTGACTGCCATGACTTTTTCACCCCCAGCCAAACTAGTTAGGCCAGCAGTGGATACACAGCAAGCTTGCCAGATCTCATTATCTTTCTCCTAAAGAATGGAGAAGTGGAGGACACCTAGGTGGCTCAGTTGGTTAAGTGTTTGCCTTTGGCTCAGGTCATGATCCCAGGGTCCTGGGGTCAAACCCCGCCTTGGGCTTCCTGCTCAGCCAGAAGCCTGCCTCTGGCACTCCCCCTGCTTGTTCTCTGTCTCTGTCTCTCTGTGTCAAATAAACTAATAAAATCTTTTTTTTAAAGATTTTATTTATTTATTTGACAGAGATAGAGACAGCCAGGGAGAGAGGGAACACAAGCAGGGGGAGTGGGAGAGGAAGGAGCAGGCTCATAGCAGAGGATGTGGGGCTCAATCCCGTAATGCCGGGATTACGCCCTGAGCCGAAGGCAGACGCTTAACCGCTGTGCCACCCAGGCGCCCCAAAATCTTTTTAAGAGAATTTTTTTTTAAAGATTTTATTTATTTATTTGACAGAGATAGAGACAGCCAGTGAGAGAGGGAACACAAGCAGGGGGAGTGGGAGAGGAAGAAGCAGGCTCATAGCAGAGGAGCCTGATGTGGGGCTCGATCCCACAACGCCGGGATCACGCCCTGAGCCGAAGGCAGACGCTTAACCGCTGTGCCACCCAGGCGCCCCCCCAAAATCTTTTTAAAAAAAGAATTCAAAAGTGGTATCCAGAAATTCCTATGGACAAATAAACTTGGGGATAATTACCGATATGTACAATATCGATCTACAGAAACATGGGTGATCTGATCAGTAAAAACAGAGAGAAAAGAGAGGAAGGACATGGACATGAGAGGGAAAACAGGTCTAATAGTGCAGGAGGCCCTCAAGAGACCAACCAGGAGGAAGAAAATGTCTCTTTGGTTCTGGTGATATTCCTGCTCTCCTTGGATCCCCTTGATGCCAGCCAAAACATTAAGGGAGGAAAAAGACAGAGGCAGTGATATTTTCATGGCGTGAAACACATCATAGATGGACTGTTCTGAAAGAAAAACGAGCAAAAGGTATAAACCAACACTTCACAACAGGAAATATACAAAGTAGAACAGCAGGTGGGCTGTTTTAATATCAAGGAGCAGAAGGCTTGCATTCCTGATGGCCAGNTGTCCTGGTGGCCAGTCCACATGTATTTGACCAATCACTGTTTATTTGCCTTGTTGGGGGGTGAGGCAGGGAAGCAAGTCCCTTCATCACTTGTCTTATGTGACATCTTTTCTTTGTTATTCCTGTTCTTTGGGTTTTGATGTTTTTGACAAGTCCAATGGACACTCTCTAGTTCTGGTTCTGGTCTTTGCCCAGATCCTGCCCCTGCCATAATAATTCATCCTTAATCAAGATAGCTCCCATGTGATTTTTCCATGAGGTCATTATATCACACACACATTGATTTTACTGCTTTCTGCCTTTGCCAGTATGTGCAGGACCAAGTGAGCAGACACCTCATGTGCATTGTTCCCTTTGTTTTTCCCAAGCTATGGGAGTACGTGTGTCTTTATATAAACACACACTGAAGAAACTGAGGACCTATAGAATAAGAAGGATGGCAAAGGAGATGAAACCCATTAACTAGGGTGATTTTACACAACTGTATTAAACAAACCTAAAAGGAATGTCAAAAACAAACTGAACAAGACATACCACACACTCATCAACAT
Organism: Ailuropoda melanoleuca; assembly: GCF_002007445.2. Lineage (NCBI taxonomy): Eukaryota > Metazoa > Chordata > Mammalia > Carnivora > Ursidae > Ailuropoda > Ailuropoda melanoleuca. The sequence continues at coordinate 2,086 of NW_023197455.1, forward strand.
CAATTAGTAGTTAATTATCGAAGAGAATATAACATAAAATGTATCTACAACTTTCTGGCACATAGTGGTTGTTCTGTAAGTATATGCTGAATAAGTTAGAAANCCAATGGACACTCTCTAGTTCTGGTTCTGGTCTTTGCCCAGATCCTGCACCTGCCATAATAATTCATCCTTAATCAAGATAGCTCCCATGTGATTTTTCCATGAGGTCATTATATCACACACACATTGATTTTACTGCTTTCTGCCTTTGCCAGTATGTGCAGGACCAAGTGAGCAGACACCTCATGTGCATTGTTCCCTTTGTTTTTC
>NW_023197456.1:0-952 GCF_002007445.2 Ailuropoda melanoleuca
ACATGTCTTCAGGAATTAAGATGAGTCTAGTGCCGAGTCTGAGAATATGCTTATATATAAGACAACTGTTTTTTTTTTCATTTCCTCAGTGGCAGAAAAACAACCTCTTGAATCCAAGCCAGTGAGAGTGATTGTGTTTTACAAAAAGGCACAACTGCCGAATGATACCAAGACCCCAACCAGCATGGGTCCACCCAGCTACCTGTCTACAGTTTTCTAAGTCACTGAAGACTAGAATTTCCATAATGACACTTGACACTTCTTTTTTCTTTATTTCTTGTAAGATAGGAAATAAAAAGAACTTTTTCCAATGAATGAAAAATGAGCCCCTTCCAAGGAGCTAGTGGAAGGGGCTTAGAATTTTTGAATTTTGAATTTTTCTTTTCCCTCACCCCATACATCCATTTTGAGGAAATTTCCCCACAAAATATCTCCTGTCCTCAATACCTANTTTAAATATCTCCTGTCCTCAATTCCTACTTTATCATATTATTTATTTTTTGCATTGTATTGTATTTTTTATATTGATGCAATAAAAATTCCATAAGTCAATGGGTTAGACAACCATTTTATTTATGATGTATCTCAACACTTCAGTGGAGGCTCATCTGAGCAGTTCTGGTCTCAGCTGAAGTCACCTGTGCACCTGCAGTCAGCTGGCAGCTCATCTGGAGCTAACCTACGAGTCTGTTTATTGGTGCTGGCTCTCAGCTGCTCCCTGTCTTCAACAAGTAGCCTGTCCTCCTTCATATGGTGGAGGAAGAGTTCCCAGAAGCAAGAAAGGCTTTTCANAAGTTCCCAGAAGCAAGAAAGGCTTTTCAAGAGTTAATGTGGGAGAGGACTGTGCAAAGGACCATGCCAAAGCCAGTGATTTTCAAGACGAGGCATTCATTATTTATTGAGACCACACATGATAATCAAAACTCAAGGCAGCACCACTACTACACATAAC
>NW_023197457.1:0-637 GCF_002007445.2 Ailuropoda melanoleuca
AGATATGGATTCCAGAGCAGAGGGGTTCATCAGGTCCTTCTCAGGCTGTTACTGTAGTATTTTTTCCCAAACGACTGATTTGCAAGCACAACTTCATATTCGATATACCTTAATGATGAAATGATTTCTCAGAAATGTTCTGTGTTATCACCTACAGTGCCACGCAAGGAATGCAAACAGGCCTGGTTCTTTCCGAATGAGATGTCTGGTGATTGGTTCCGCCTGCAAATGCATGCTTCCACCACCCTTGTGTAATATTGTCTCCTGGTGCCCCAACACCCTTAGCCCCAGGAGCCTACAGGTGATTGAGAGCACTTCGTATTGAGAAAATCTCCATGAGTGAAGTAATACCANAGTAATACCACGTCCCATTTTGTTTTTTAACATGTAAGCTGGTATAAAAAGATAATTCCCTGAGTATTAGATTACCTTCATTAAAGGAATAGAGTTTGAAAGTGCTTTAACTTTTAACATTTGACGTCTTTCATCACTTCTGTAGAAACCTTTATAAGGACCTATAGCATCACGGCTTCTCCACGTGATCACAAGATGCCTAAAGGAATCCCACCTAGGTCTACTTCATGGACTGGCCGGTCCTTCATACAACACCCGCGTCTGTGCTGGGGCCTCCTTGCTC
>NW_023197458.1:0-1811 GCF_002007445.2 Ailuropoda melanoleuca
AGTAAAAAGGTTTCATCCTATTCACAAGGTGATTTTGTAGCTTTGGCACTTGCCCAAATGTTCAGAATATATCATGGTTTCCTCTGGCCTCATTTGATTTCAGAAGAGAATGAAAATATAATCCCTGTGAAGGGAACCCCAACAGCTGGTTTTCCTGATAATCCACCATGATCCCACTGTGTTGACTTAACAATGCTCCCAGGAATCTACGAACTGCTCAAAGGCAGAAGTCATGTCAAATTTGCATGGTGCACACTCAATTAATGTTGATGAATATGTATCTTTCTTCTTTGTGGTTCCTCTTATGGGAAATTCACATCACCAAAACTCCCTTGATGAGCTGCCACAGGTTTAGGCTCTGAGTTATGGTTGTATTTTTTTCTGAGTTATGTTCTTAAATGACAACATTTTAAAAAAAGATTTTATTTATTTATTTGACTGAGAGAGAGCACACAAGCAGGGGAACCAGCAGGCAGAGGGAGAGGGAGACTTCCCGCTGAGCAAGGAGCCCAACGTGGGGCTCGATCCCAGGACGTTGGGATCATGACCTGAGCCAAAGGCAGACGTTTAACCAACTGAACGACCCAGGTGCCCCTAAATGACAACTTTAATAAATAAAGTGCATTATTAGAAAATCATGTCCTAGCAACAGTAGGGTCAATAGAAACATCTGGCACCTTGCCCAATTTCTGGCATTCAGTAAGTGCTAAATAAATATTTGGAGATTTAATACATGAAGAAATGAATCAGTGGACTAGAGAGTTGGGACAGACTTTGTGCAGGAAGTGGGGCTTGGCGAGGACCAAGAAGGATTCTGATGGCAGGTAGAAAGGCTTATTGGAACATAGAACACTGTTCCTTTTATAGTTTCAGTCACATCCGCTGGCAGTAAGACGTTTCACTTTATGAGAACCCCTTGAGAACCATAAGAGTAAGCCAACACCTCCTCGTATCCCCATATTTGTCTTCCAAGTCCTTAAAGGCCCTGTCCTAGTATGTACAATTGGTTTATGACCCTAGGAGATGGCAGGAAATCAGTTAACCATCTGCTGCAAGATTAGAGAACAGTAATTCTAGTTTCCCAGCCCAGATAATAGCCATCTTATAACCAACCATGCCATGCCCTCCCTGAAATCAACCAGTTCAGAATTCTGGGCCCGGATATTTGTAATGCTACACCTCTAATGACTAATCTCTGTTTTTTCAGGAATCTGTACATACATAACAGAAACTGAACACATACTAGCTTACACTAACAGGAGCTTATTTCCCCATTTAACTGAGGCCCACAGAAACAAGAGTACAGCTAAAGGAATAAGAGCAGCTCGGGGACCATGGAGAACTAAAACAAGGACTTAACACTGGGAGTGAACACTGGCATGATCTTTTCCTTGTACATCAATCTCTCAATTCTGATGGTCTCTGAGTTCATTCTCCCCTCCTATAGATAATGGTTCCCCCTAAGGCAGGAGAGTCAGACCTCAACTCATAGTTTTTCTAGTCCAGGAACATAAGAGGCAGGGTTCCACTCTCTCTAATTCAACCAGGCACTATGGATACTACAAGGAAAGATAAGGAAATTGCTGATCTTGGTCACATGTCCATCCTAACTGTCAGTAAGGCTAGGTGCTATGACAGGAAGTTCTACCTGGGTCACAGATTNATGCTTAGCCCTATGGGACTCCCAGTGTCCTCCCTATCTGTCCCTGCAGCTCTCACCCCAAATTCCTTACTGATGGGATAGAGAAGAAAGAGCAATGAAAGTGCACTTTAAAATTACCATTTAGGGGCTAGCAAATAAGGAAAAGAAG
>NW_023197459.1:0-559 GCF_002007445.2 Ailuropoda melanoleuca
TGCTCTGCTACTACTCAAAGAAAAATCCAAGCGGGGGCGGGCGCCTGGCTGGCTCTGTCAGTAGAGCACCCGAGAGATTACTTGAAAATGAAATGTTGGGGGCGCTTGGGTGGCTCAGCCGGTTAGGCGGCTGCCTTCTGCTCAGGTCATGATCCCAGGGTAGTGGGATCGAGCCCCGCATCGGGTTCTCTGCTCAGTGGAGAGCCTGCTTCTCCCTCCCTCTCCCTCTGCCTGCCGCTCCCCCTGTTTGTGCTCGCTTGCTCTCTCTCTCTCTGTCTTTCTCTCTCTCTGTCAAATAATAAACTCTTAAAAGAGAAAAAGAAAAATCCAGGAATGTTACAAAAATGTACGTGTGGTGCCGTTTAGGGTCAAAGGTGGCATCTCAAGGTTGTGAAGGGAAAATTTACACTGAGCTGCGGAGTAGACACCGAATGGTTAAAGATTTGAGCCGTTGAGAAAGAAGACGACAAAGACCTAGGGGGAGACGTAGGATATTATTTTATAACCTGAAGGAACCTCTCATCCTTTCTAACTTTGACTCAACATCCGAAAACTATTT
>NW_023197460.1:0-1338 GCF_002007445.2 Ailuropoda melanoleuca
TTTGTTACTTGGTATGACTACACTTGTCCTTGGTATAAGCATATTTAAATTCTGATGATGTAACATGGGTCCAAGCCGACTTCTTCATCCCTCTTCCAAAATTGATCCTCATCCTCATTCCTGACCTCTAAATGCTGAAATTACTACAATACTGACTTTCCAAGCCAGTGTGTACTGTGATCTTGTCTAGGATACAGTGTAGGCCCTAGATAATCCTCAATGCTTGGGGCAAACAAATGGCCATTTGCCTAGTTTCTATCTATTATTATTATGATTTATTTTATTTCCCATGTTGTGGTTTTTTTTTGTTTGTTTGTTTGTTTTTATCAAACTTTCCCAATTTCAGTCAAGATTTAGTTATTCCAGATTCAGTTCCTGGGATGCCTGGGTGGCTCAGTCGGTTAGGTGTCTGCCTTCGGTTGGGGTCATGATCCCAGAGTCCTGGGATCGAGCCCCAAGTCAGATTCTCTACTCAGCGGGAAACTTGCTTCTCCCTCTGCAGCTCCCCCTGCTTGTTCTCTCTCTCTCTCTCTTTCTCTGTCAAATAAATAAAATCTTTTTTTTTAAAAAAGAGCCAATTCCTGAGTTCAATTAGTATTATGATATCTTCTTAGAATTTATCTTTCTCTCTTTTTTCCTTTAATATTTCTCTTTTTTTATTTTTAAGAAGTTGATAGAACATTGCTAATATGATGGTCAGCATTTTAACTGGAAAACTCAAAGAACTGCTGGTTCTAAGATCACTAAAATAATTTCCACAAACTATAAGACTAATGCCACGCTGGGAAGAAGTGGTTGCCTCTAAAGCAGGAAATCTTTTCTTTTCAGATTCAAGATATGAAGCAGCATCAGTCAGCAAAAATGAATTTTTTTAAAGATTTTATTTAGTTATTGACAGAGAAAGAGACAGCCAACGAGAGAAGGAACACAAGCAGGGGGAGTGGGAGAGGAAGAAGCAGGCTTCCAGCGGAGGAGCCTGATGTGGGGCTTGATCCCATAACGCCGGGATCAGGCCCTGAGCCGGAGGCAGACGCTTAACAACTGAGCCACCCAGGCGCCCCAGCAAAAATGAATTTAGATCATTGCATGTGCACAAAATTATGTCCAGTTCTGTATCCATGTCTTTATCTCTGCTCTAAAATCATCTACCCACTGAACTTTCAAGTCTAGTTCCTATTCGTTACCTTAGTCTCTCCTTGCAGTAGGCAGAATTCTAAGATGGGTCCAAGATTCCTGCCCCCTGGTGGATAAGTCCTTTATAATTCCCTCTCCTTGAGCATGGGCAGAGCCTATGAACATGGTAGGTTGGTGTTTCTATGACAGGACTCCATTTTAGCA
>NW_023197461.1:0-527 GCF_002007445.2 Ailuropoda melanoleuca
TATATAGATACGGATATAGATATAGACATAGATGTATAGACACAGATCACATTTTCTTTATATATTCATCCGCCAATGGACATTTGGATTGTTTCTACCTTTTGGATCTTGTGAATACTGCTGCTGTAAATGAATATAAGTGTACAAATATCACTTCAACTCCCTGTTTTCAATTATTTTGGGGTATATACTCAGACATGGAATTGCTGGATTAAATGGTAATTTTATTTTTCATTTTTTGAGCAATACCACACTGTTTTCCACAGTGGCTGCGTTATTTGACATTCCCACCAGCAATGCATGAGGGTCCTGGTTTCTGCATATCCATGTCAACACTGAACTCTTTCCNGGAACTCTTTCCTCTTTTGCTTTGTTTCTAACAGCCACCTTAATGGTTGTGAGATGAAGAGGCGCAGGTTTTAATGACCATTTAGGAACAGGAATTGAGATCTTGGGCCCACAAGAGGCTCAAAATCTTCTTCATAACCAGCATTCTTTTTTTTTTTTAAAGATTTTATTTATTCATT
>NW_023197462.1:0-1208 GCF_002007445.2 Ailuropoda melanoleuca
TGTCAGCCCATGGCTTAAACACAAAGGCGGCTTCTATCCACAGGCAGTATCCCAGGAACCTCGAAACAACTCCACCCGCTCTTCAACACTTAGCAAAACAATCCCACTCCACACCCAGCTCTGCAAAGCAGCAGATGCATGATTCTCCTGGTCACTGGGCCCCTCTGAGAGCTGGAGGCCGCATATGTGTACAGAGATGGGAAGCCAATTCCATTCCATCTCACTGTCAGGAGAACTAAATACAATGATGAAAGCTCAAGAATTGCACACACTGTGACATATGATACAAAGTATTAAAAATTCTACGTCCCCAATGAGAAGCTAACTCATTCCTTGCCCTTTACTATAGAACTGAATACAATTTACTACTACTTTCTTCAAAGAGGAATGCATTAAAAACATTTATACAACACTAGCTTGATACAAAATATTAGGAAGGTCCTCAAACTTTTCTAAAGTACCTTGCTTTCAAAACAGAGAAACACACTTGACGAATATTAATATCCAGTAGTCTTATACTCCTAACTGCCCTCTAACATTCCTCTTGGGCATAGAAGGAGTTCACTTCGCAAAAAGTAACTGTAAGAAACACACCATGAGTAACTTCATGAAAGCTGTTAATCGTATCATTATTTTGTTTTTTGTACATGTCCCAACACTTCTTAAAATCAAAGGCTTTTCCTTAACTGTGTAATAAAATCACCACATGGTTTGTCGCTAGGGTAGGTCGACCGGCAAACAGCTCCCTCTTAGATGGAAATAAAACACATCCCTCATTCATTTCAATCATGGAGAAAACACCTGATACCCAGTCCTGTGTAATTCCCATCACATGAGCACCACTTTAAAATAATACCTATTTTCCTTGTGTGAAATGAGGGCTATTGCATAACTTCTCAAAATGACTTGTAATTCTTGAAGTTTTATGTCTCCTCCCGTTATGTTAAATACACATCTGTTTGAGGTTTTTGAACTAGTATTTACTATTTCACACTTTTTAAATCTTGAAACGGTTTTATATTCAGAAGTAAAATTAAAGGGTGTTATCTTTGTCTCAGATGTAATTTTAGTATTTCTACCAGCCCACAGAAAGCAGGAAGAAAAAAATTAAACCGGTTAGCATGGATTTTAAGTACTCCAAGTGACTGAGTTAGTGCCAGGATCATAAAACTGACACTTTACTTGGGGAGAAAAATTATTCTAGGGGC
>NW_023197463.1:0-1397 GCF_002007445.2 Ailuropoda melanoleuca
CTGAAGAGTGTGTGGATCCCCACCAGGGGCCCAGAGCCAGACCAAGCAAAGCCATGAACGAGGCAAAGAGCCGCTGGGCCCAGGACGGAGGCGGCGCTCATGGAATCAGGCTGCCCATGAGGGATGTCCTCTCCGGGTCCTTGAGAGGGAGGGACGCAGTGATGAGAGCAGGAAGCTGACAACAGGCGGAGTCGAGTCACATTTGGAAGAGACGGAGGGACTGAGAAGCGAGGACTCGGTCCCGCGAAGGCTGACGCTGTTGAGCACAACAGGAGAACAGAGAGTGCACGGGGGCTGCCCGGCCTGGCCGAGCTGGAGGCCACCAGCAAAGCTTGCGGTCCCCACCACTCCAGCAAGCCAGGCGGAATGACTCCCTGAGGCTGAAGAAGACTCCCAGCGTCAGATGTAAAGGGCCCACAGACGACAAATAAAGAGGAAGCGTCACACCTACATCCCATGTCTTCTGAGAAAAAAGCCAATACCGAGGGAGGGAAAACAGCGTCAAAGCTTCCAAAAAGGAGGGGGAGCAGGAAACGGGGAAGGCCACCCAGGCTACCGGAAGGTGGACATGGGATCTGAAGAGCAGCGGTGGCCGCACGGTCTGAACCCCGAGAAGGACAGGGGGCTGCAGAAGGGCGGTGGGGGGGGGGCATCGTGTGGATACCACGGCGGCTGGTTTCATCGAACCCAAGTCACGTCCCCAAGTCTAGGGGCTTTGACAAGAGCTCCCAGGCCTGCCTCTGACGCCCAGCTCTCGCAGACCTCCCAGGTTCCCGGTCCCACCCGACTGCCCCCGGGTGTGCTCACCGGGGTAGCTGCGCATTGGCGGCTCTCCCTCTGCCCTCCTGGCCTCTTCCCCTCGACCCAATCGCAAGACCTCATCTGGTTTGGAAACCAGGTATCCTGAGGAGGGGAAATGACGCAGGACGTCATTAGCAATGCCAGAGGCGTTCCGGAACCGAAACCTATCCCAGCCAACCAGAGACGGGCCGGCCTCGGTGCCAGCCCTGTGTGGATAGCTCTGTGCGGACATTCGCCCTTTAGGGCGAGAGCACAGACATCCTGGGCGGGGTGCACACTGGACTGTGACTTCTCAGCGGTGAGCCTGATGCCCAGGGTCATTCCAGGCTTCAGAGGCCCCGGAGCGGGCAGCAGCTGAGGTGACACGAGTGCGCGTGTCCCAGGCACAGTGCGCAGCCGTCCCTCACCCACGGACACCAGGTGGCTGTAGTTCTCCAGCGTGACATCCCTGTAGAGGTTCTTCTAAATGCAGTCCAGCTGCTGCCACTCCTCCAGGGTGAAGTCCACAAACACATCCCCGAAGGCCAAGGATTCCTGCAACAGCACATTCCTCATCAGCCCGGAGTGCCGAGCTCGGGCCACTACGTCCCACCCTC
>NW_023197464.1:0-307 GCF_002007445.2 Ailuropoda melanoleuca
GATCTCTGTATTCAGTTGTTTCTCTTAGGTGAGTAATTACTGTAATTGAATTGGGCCACAAAAGACCATATCTACAGGAAACGTGCATTTTTTCTAACATTTTCATCTCCTTGCCAGAGCTTAGTCATTTTCATATAGACTGATACAAATTACATTATTGAATAATGTATTTTATGTGTTAAACCAAAACATATTTAATATCTTTACTATAGTTCAGATTATTTTCTGAGAGGTATTATTTATAATTATATTAACAACATTCTCTAGGAAATTTTCCATATATGTGTGATTGCTGTTTTCCTTGATC
>NW_023197464.1:355-605 GCF_002007445.2 Ailuropoda melanoleuca
GACCATATTTATGAACTGTGTATCCTCTGAGAAGGGTGAGGAGGGCTTCACCTTGCTACCACTCCACCTCCATGCATTTAGTCCTAGGTTTCTTTCTAAAGTAACCAGAGTAATTTTACCCCCATCCTAATTCCATACTGTATGTTCATTACAGACTATTACTATTTGTGACACAATATGGTAGGAGATAGAAATAAAAATCAGTGGTTCTTCATAATGTAACTGATTATGAGCATATATTACAAGAAAG
>NW_023197465.1:0-215 GCF_002007445.2 Ailuropoda melanoleuca
AGTTATTTAAATTTTACCACAATTTTAAAAACAGTAAGGTCAGGACTTACACCTAAACTTGTTTAAAAAATGCTTTGAGAACCCAGCATGTCCAGAGCACTTGGGAGAATTACAAAGGAGCGCTCTGCTGTTGAGCTCCTGGATTCTGAGTGGCAGTCTTCTGTGTTTTGGTCCAAGATGCCTGACCAACCAATGTGATAGAGAAGCCAAGATGG
>NW_023197465.1:537-851 GCF_002007445.2 Ailuropoda melanoleuca
TGTAGATGTGGTACAGGCTAGTTTCAAAGTCTAGACTTAGCAATATGTAATAATTCTCAGTGGGGTATTGTGAAAGAGTTTTTTTTTTTTTCAATCTGCTTAACAGAAACTCAATATCTAAAACTAGCTTCAGCTTCTGCTGTAATGACTTCCAACTACCAACATGGAAAAGGGCATCCAGAAGAACATTAGGAAAATTAAAATTTATTCAGTGAATGAAGGGGAGCATATGCAGAACTTGTAATTATGGCCTTCTATACTATTTGTTGGCTGTGTGACATTAAGTAAGTTATGTAATCTTCCAGGCCTCAGTT
>NW_023197466.1:0-244 GCF_002007445.2 Ailuropoda melanoleuca
CACACTTTGTTTCTTGGTTCTAAGGGCTGGATCCTCCCCAGGCCCCTACACCCAATGTGGAATCGTGGTCACCAGTGAAAAGGCTGCTGTTCGCTGGAGGTGTTTTCCTGGACGCTATGCTTTATTACCAATGAGATGGGCGCTCAGTCCTCGAAAATCCTGAAGGTTTTCGTTCATGCTCCCTTACTCACGAGAGATGTTGATCGTTGATATTTCCCTGGACTGTGTGGTGTCTCATTGACCA
>NW_023197466.1:269-625 GCF_002007445.2 Ailuropoda melanoleuca
TGGGGCACTCTCGTCAGGCTTCCGCGACCACTTTCCCTCATGTTTCCCTATTCACGAAGGGTGATGATAGTGCTAAGACGGTCCCTGTACGGTGTTGTTTCTGACGGACGTTTTTTGGGCCTTTTCATTCCATTGCCGCCAGCAGTTATGACAGGATTTCCCCAGGAAGCAAACATTTCGTTGGAAGCGGGTTTTGCCGAATTGTCTTCCTCAGTGCTGTGTTCGTCGTGTTTCACAAATGGTACCAAAGCACATTGATTCCTGTTCCATCTTCCATAAGGCGTTGTGACTTCAAGGGCTTTCCCCTCACACTTTGTTTCTTGGTTCTAAGGGCTGGATCCTCAACAGGCCCCTAC
>NW_023197467.1:0-590 GCF_002007445.2 Ailuropoda melanoleuca
TTTTCTACTTGGCTACTGAAACCAAGGGAGAATTTTGTCAAATAGAAAATGCTAATTTCTGAAGAGTCATGCGGACCCACTGTGGATTCAATTTCCTTTTCATCTTCTTCTCCATATATATTTTGGGCTGTTCACATCAGAGAGTAGACTGATGCTTTCATAAAATTAATCAGATGATTGTGGAAGGCAGAGACTAACCATCTTTCCTGCTGAGAATATTTATGTGTTGGGCCAGGAGGCTAAAAGCCCAAGAGGGAAAGGGGATGAAGGCAGAAGAGGCCCAAGAGAGGGGGGCTGGCTACACTCTACCTGTCACAGGGCAGTAAAACTGCCTAAGGGGAAACCTTCCTGAGGGGAAGCCATCAGCCTGTCTTTTTCCTGATTTGCTTTTAAGATAAAGNGAAGACTTGGAAGTTTACTTCACAGCTCTTCATTATCGCTGACATTTGAGAGTGTGGTTGTTCAGAAAGGCACAAATGGACCCTATGTCAGCAGGCAGGAAAGTAGAATTTTTCACTATTTTTTTTAAATGTTCTAAGAAAGTGCCTACAGGAGAAAACATAAGTTTAAACTCTTAAATCGCCATCTTT
>NW_023197468.1:0-211 GCF_002007445.2 Ailuropoda melanoleuca
GGTCCCCAGGGAAAAGGCTGATGTTCGCTGGAGGTGTTTTCCTGGACGCTCTGATTGATTGCCAAGAAGATGGGCGCTGAGTCCTCGAATATCCTGAACTTTTTCACTCATGCTCAATTACTCATGGGAGATCATGTCGTTGATATTTCCCTGAACTGTGTGGTGTCTCAGAGACCGCTAGTGGGCACGCTCGTCAGGCTTCCGCGACCAC
>NW_023197468.1:449-691 GCF_002007445.2 Ailuropoda melanoleuca
GAAGAAGGGCGCTGAGTCCTCGAAAATCCTGAACTTTTTCACTCATGCACCCTTACTCATGAGAGATCATGTGCGTTGATATATTCCTGAACTGTGTGGTGTCTCAGAGACCACTAGTGGGCACGTTCGTCAGGCTTCCGCGACCACTTTCCCTCATGGATCCCCAGTCAGGAAAGCTGCTGATAGTGCTAAGACTGGCTCTGCATGGTGTTGTTTCTGACGGACTCGCCTTTGGCCTTTTC
>NW_023197469.1:0-771 GCF_002007445.2 Ailuropoda melanoleuca
AGGAAAGCTCTCCTAAAACGAGAATTAAAAGTCTGCTGCAGTAATGTAGACAGAATCAGAAGGCAGTCAGGACTAGGGTAATAGTAGCAAGGAGGGAGAGAGGAAGAGGTGGGGCAATTCTGACGGTAGGAGGCCTAGGAAGGATGGGGAGACTACCTGCTGAAGCCACTCGACACCCTGGCGCAAGAGCCATATTCGGGACTACATATGCCTCTCACTACCTTACACCAAGCAAATCCACAACAATTAATGAATGCATGAACTTGGGATCCAAACCCTGAACTCAACCCCAACATTCTTTCAGAATTTCCCCTCTCATTGAATGGCACCACTACCCATTCAAACATACCAGGAAAGGCAAAGTCATCTTAAGACTCATCTTTCCCCAAACTCCCAATTACAAATCGATCACCAATTTATCTCGATGGGATGCCTTAGATTTGTTGAATCTGTTCTCAATTCACTTCTCTCTGTCACCCCCAACACCTTAGTCTAAGATGGCATCATTTCTTGTTTGAACTATTGTAACAGACTCTGACTGGTCTTTCTGTCCACTTTTTAATTTGTTTCTCACATTATTACNCTGCTTCATTAAACGCATACACAAACACACATCATAAAGTTAGAAAGATGTTTCTCTGATAATATAAATTTTTAAATGCTATCTCATTAATATAAACTTAACCATTTCGGCACAAATCAAAATTCAAATTTGGTATGATATGTGAGCAAGGGATATGTCAAAAAAAACAAACAGAAAGACAAACAAAC
>NW_023197470.1:0-3353 GCF_002007445.2 Ailuropoda melanoleuca
TTTCTCCATGAAGACCAGTCAGAATTCTTCATAAACAACATATACAAATATGCCCTTTTGTCTTTAAGCCCGCTGACTTTTGTTCCCTACTGAGACACAATTTGGAGTTGCTATCCAAACCCTTGCTCCCCAAATTGCAATTCAAAGACCCTAAATAATGCTTTTATTTTATTTCAGTTCTGCCTCTTTTCTCTGTTGACAAGCTACTGCCCAAGAGGCCGAGGTTTCAGTTTGAGTCCAACCAAGCTAAGTGCCTACTAAAACAAATACAAATCAATATTCTTCAGAAGAATATAATAGAACTTTTATTCTCCAAAATATACATAACTTCAGTGTCCAGAATACAATCCAAAATTTGCCACAAAAGTGAAGAACCAGGAAAAAGTAAGCCATTCTCAGGAGAAACCACAACCAGACTAATACCAAGATGAATCAAATGTTGGAATTAGCGGCTTGAAAGCCTCTGCCAGTACCTCAATACCAAGGATGTGAAAGAAAATATTCTAACCAAGTCACATTTTGCAAATCTCAGCAGACAAATGGAAACTATAAAACAGAACTAAATGGAAATCTGAGACCTGAAAAACAGTTTCTGAAATTTTAAAATTCACATGAAAGGCTTAGCAGCAGAATGGAGATAGGAGTTAGTGAACTTAAAGACAGATGAATAGAAATCATTCAATTTTAAGAACTGAGAAAAGGGAATGTTAAAAAGATTAGTCTCAGGGACTACTGAGACATTTTCCAAGGGTCTAGTGTACATCCGAGAAGAAGAGAGAAAGNTGAGAAGAAGAGAGAAAGAACAAGGCAGAAAAACAGTCTGAAAGCAAACAGCATAAACTGTCCCAAATTTGGTAAAAAACAAAAATGTATAGATTCAAGAAATTCAGTAAACCTCATTTAGGATAAATGTTAATAAAGGCACACCTAGTCAAAATGATGAAAACCAAATATAAAAAGAAAATCTCATAGCCAGAGAAAAACAACACATTACATATAACGAAAAAATTCAAGTAACTGCTGACTTATCAGAAACAATGGACTCCAGAAGACTGTGTAAACCATCTAAAGAGTGCTTTAAAACAACAAAAAAACCCAGCTATAATTCTATACACCAAAAATATCTTTTAAGAATGAAGGTAAAACGGGGCATCTGGGTGGCTCAGTTGGTTAAGCATCTGCCTTGGGCTCAGGTCATAATCTTAGGGTCCAGGGATGAAGCCCTGCATCTAGCTCCCTGCTCAGCCGGGAGTCTGCTTCTCCCTCTCCCTCTGCGTCTCCTCCCACTCGCATGCTTGTTCTCTCTCAAAGAAATAAATTAAAAACCTTAAAGAAAAGAAAAAGAAGAAGAAGAATGAAGGTAAAACAAATACATTTTCAGATTAAAGAAAAGAATAAATCTAAGAGAAATAGTAGCAGGCCTGTTCTAAAAGAAATGTTAAATCCTAAAGGCAGATCTTTGGCTGAAGAGAAATTATGCCAGATGTTAATTTAGATTTCCAGGAGAGAATAAACACCACTCAAAAAAGTTAAATATCTGAGTAAAATAAGGTTTAAAAAGTTTTAATTTTGGAAAAAAACACAAACAACTGTTTAAAGTTAAAAAAAAAAAAATGTATGGGGCACCTGGGTGGGTCAGTTGGTAAAGCATCCAACTCTTGCTTTTGGCTCAGGTCATGATCTCAGAGTCCTGAGATCAAGCCCCAGATCAGGCTAGGTGCTCAGTGCCGAGTTTGCTTGTCCCTCTCCCTCTGCTCCTCCCCACGCTCTCTTGCTCGTTCTCTCTCAAATAAAATCTTTTTTAAAAATTTTAGATCTTGTAGAGTTTATAAACGTATGTAGATGTAATACATATGTCATCCATATCATAAAGAGTGGGTGGGACAAATGTGTATATTTGCGGGATTTCAGTATTACATGTGAAGTGGTAGAACATTATCTCTCAATAGATTGTGAAAAGTTAAGAATATATATTGCTATCCCCCAGAGCAAATTCTTAAAAATAATGCAAAATATAACAAAAAAACCAAGAGATAAATTAATACAAAATTCTAAGAGGTACTCAAATTATACAAAAGAAGGGAGGAAAGCAGAAACAGAGGACAAAATGAGAAAGGACAAACAGAAGACAAAGATTAGTGTAAAGGTGACCTAAATCCATGATATGGGTAACTAAATTAAATGTTAATGGAATCAATAGTCCTGTTAAAAGGTGGAAATTGTCAGAATGAATTTTATAAAAACAAAACCTAACTAATGAGCTGTCCACAAGAGATGCACTGTAATATAAAGACACCAACAGATTAAAAGTAAATGGTTCTGGGGCGCCTGGGTGGCGCAGGCATTAAGCATCTGCCTTTGGCTCAGGGCATGATCCCGGCGTTCCGGGATCAAGCCCCACATCAGACTCCTCTGCTGGAAGCCTGCTTCTTTCTCTCCCACTCCCCCTGTTTGTGTTCCCTCTCTCACTGGCTGTCTCTCTCCCTGTCAAATAAATAAATACAATCTTTTCAAAATAAATAAATAAATAAATAAAAGTAAATAGTTCTGAAAGAAATCAAAGACTGACTAAATAAATGAAGGGATATTCCATGTTCATGGATAAGAAGACTAAATATTGTTAAATGTCAGCTCTTCCCAACTAGATCTATAGATTCAATATAATCCCAATCAAAATCCTGGAAAGTTTTTTTGTAGATATCAATAAATTGATTCTAAAGTTTATATGAAAGAGCAAATTACCTAGAGTAGCCAAGAAAATACTGAAGAAGAACAAAGTCGAAGGGAATACATTACTCCAAGAATTTCTACAAGGCTACAGTAATCAAGACAGTATGGCATTGATTAAAAAAGAGAGAAATAGGCCTAGGGATCAGAAAAGAGCTCAGGCCAGGATCAAAAAAAGGCCTAGGAACCATACAAATACAGTCAACTTATCTTTGACAAATGATTAAAGGCAATTCAGTGGAGAAAGAATAATTTTTCAACAAATGGTGCTGAAACAACTGGGCATGGAAGAAAAAAACTCCTTTTTCTAGACAAAGACTTTAAATCTTTCGTAAAAATTAACTCAAAGTGGACCATAGACCTAAATGTAATATGCAAATCCATAAAACTCCTAAAATATAGCACAGGAAAGAATCTAGAGGACTTTGGGTTTGGCACTGACTTTGATACAACACCAAAGGTACAATCCATGGAAGAAGTGACTGATAAGCCAAACTTCAGTAAAATGGAAACATCTATTCTGTGAAAAATACTGCAAAGAGAATGAGAAGACAAAACTGGGAGAGAATATTTGCAGAAGACATATCTGATAAAGGACTGGCATTCAAAATATACAAAAACCTCTT
>NW_023197471.1:0-1225 GCF_002007445.2 Ailuropoda melanoleuca
GTCTCCTAATAGATGTGGCAACCGAACTGCACTTCCCCATTTTTGACCCTTAGCATTCTGCAAGGACCACCCCCCCGAGCTTCAGGGTTTTCCCTCTCTGTCGGGCTCAGGCACACTCCTTGCCCCGGCTTCGTACTGGACCATAGGATCCCCAATATTCTTTATGTAGGCGTCATTCATCCAACAAATATTTATCGAGTGCCTCCTCTGTGCCCATGCTTGGCCCCGAGAAGACATTGGAGAACATGATCATAGAGAACCAACCCCTCCCCTATGTTGCCCACTGTCTACTGGGCAGACAGACAAGTAAACAGGAAAAATTACTGGTCGCAGAGAAAACAAAACAAAACAAAAAACTCTTAATGTTAAAGCTTGAGGCAGAATTCCAGAATTCTTGAAAGTAGGGAGTTGTCTTTTGTTTCACAATACACCTCGATGAGCCATATGCCGCAAAAAGTCAGGCCCTAAAGACGGGCTTACAGGAGGAGTGAATCAAAGGGTTGCTCTGGGTTTTAAAGAGGTAACCCAAGTGGAAAGAATAAAGAGGCAGGTTTTCCCGACATAAGTCTGGAAAACCAAATGCATCAGCACAAAGAGGCAAAGGTCAGAGAAGTGGATGGTGGTGGGACCATCCCAAGAACTTTCCAAACCAGACTAGAATTCATTCTCAGCCCTCTGCTACCCCTCCGCCTTGCCCTATACCCCTTTGGTCACATGTTATAGGTAAGTAGCATTTCTTCGTGGTTTTGTGTGCGCCATTGGACAGGACAACAAAAAGAAAACTCAGCTTCTTCACATGACTTCCCTGTTGTGACCAGAATGCCCGCAGAACGTGACACCAAGAAAGGAGAGTAACCCTGGAGTTCCAGGCCACAGTCGGTCACAAAGGGAGCAGAGGCTCCGAGCAGAGCTGAGGGTGAACAGAGGACTCATTGCAGATGGGCTGTCAGGGAGTCCCCTGCCCTCAAACGCCTCTCTTCCCAAATAGACTGGACGTGGAGTCCTTCTCAGTCCTGACCACACAGTAGAATTGTCTCAGTGCTATCAAACACACGGATGTCTGATCCCATAATTGAATCTGTCCCAGTTAGGACCTAGGTAGGCATGAGTATTTTTTGCATCGGGGAACAATGACCCTTGAAGGGACAAGGGGCGTTCAGATCTCTGTCCAGTGTGGCAAATGATGGAGATAAAGAAAGCTAGCGAACACAGAGGGGGTACTGAA
>NW_023197472.1:0-1284 GCF_002007445.2 Ailuropoda melanoleuca
AAGGAGACCAGATCCCTCTTAAAATCAGTGTTCCTTCTCAGTATCAGTGGGGGAAAAAACAAACAAACAAAAAACACCTTCAAAGTGCTTATAGTGGTATTGTTGAGACAGAGGAAGAAACTAAAAAATAATTCAGAGTAATATTTGGAGACTTGAACTTCAGGATAAGGTGGGGAACACAGGACATAAGGATGTAAAACAATGCTTAACAATCAAAGTAGCCGTAGTTCTCACACGTGCACTTGCCCTTCTGTGGTATGGATGCCCTTCTCACCATCTCGTTAGCAACTCCTTGGGCAGAGACCTGCTGCAAAATATAATAGAGAGCAAAGAAGACTAAATTGTATTTTCCTACAAATGTAAAACGTAGTAACGAAAGGGTTCCTGGAGCTGAAATTATCCCCCGTCTGTTTGCCGCAAAGCTTTGGCTTTGCAGTAGAGTTCTGGAAAATGAGGTTATGGTGAAGGTCACGAAGCAAAGTTCCCAGAGTTCGTTTCCCCGAGGAACTGGCGAACGCGTTCCATGAACTAAACTAGAGGAAAGGCCCAGTGATCTTGAAGCAGGTGGGCAATGTAGACTTTAGCCCAAATCAGAATTTTACCAGCTTACTTCGTTAGTTATTACCCACTGGGAATTACGTGCTAAGATGAAGATAGAAGTTTGCAAGAGGCTGTAAGTGGTGTGTGGGATGGGGATGGTTATAATGCCCATGAAAGATCAAGAGACAGGAAGCAGGATTTGGCAAGGAAAGCCCCTAGACCAGGAGGATATAAATCTGAGATTTGTGAAAGAGGAAAGTGGGGTTAGGGGGTGGGGAGGATTGGCCAGGGAGAGTCTTAGATTGTGAAACATGTGTCAGAGGAACCCCATGTTGGGCAGAAGTGGTCAGGCCCTGGTAGCCTCACATTGCTCAGTCACTGGGGACTACCAGGGAAGAGTGTGGTCTTGGTTCAAAAGTTGTGTCACACTCCAAAGTCACTGTCACTGGAGTCTGCCAGCCATTTTCATTCCCTGACAGCAAGCTCTTTCCTANTTCTTTCCTAAAGGGAGATCCAAGTAGTACATTTCTATGGCTGCCGTAGGCCACCCTTGTGCCATAGGGATCCACTTCTCCATGTTTCACAGCCCTCCAGGACTCCTGTGGGTCTCTCTCCTAACGTAAAACTACCATCCTTTTTGCAGCTGGTCTTCATCATTGCCCTTCTGTACTGTTCATTTTAAGTTCTTCTTGTCCTCAGTCACCACTTCTCTGGTCTCGATGGTTTTTCAAAAAGTGTATATTT
>NW_023197473.1:0-663 GCF_002007445.2 Ailuropoda melanoleuca
AGGAGGGTGAGCTTTTCTCCTCTCGCAGCTGCTCCACCATCTGAGGAACTAGAGCCGGCTCCAAGGACTTCTGATGCTCTAGAGGGAGGTATGATGCCTGCAGTGACTTCAGCAGGAGACCAGGAACCAGCGGGTGGCCTGGCAACTGCCCACGGAGAGCCTGAAGCTGTGCAGGAAGAGCCTGCTGGAGAACCTGCCCACGGAGAGCCTGCCTGTGCTCCTGATACTGCAAAGGATGAAACTCCTGCCACTGCCCCTTGCTCTGCCTGTGCTCCTGTTCCTGCCCCAGACCCAGCTCCTACCACTGCGCCTGCCAGAGCCACTGCCCTTGCCCCTGCCTGTGCTCCTGTTCCTACCCTCCAACTCTTGCTCCTGCTCCTGCCCCTTCCTCTACTCCTGCCAGAGACCCTGACCCTTCCCCTGCCCCTGCCTGTGCTGCTGTTCCTGACCTGGACACAGCTCCTTTCCCACCTCCTGCCCCTTCCCNACTGCTGCCCCTTCCTCTGCCCCTGCCAGAGCTGCTGACCCTTCCCCTGTCCCTGCCTGTGCTCCTGTTTCTGTGCCAGACCCAGCTCCTGCCCCAGCTCCTGCCCCCTCCACTGCCAGTACTGCTGCCCCTTCCCCCTGCTCCTGCCTGTGCTCCTGTTCTTGCCCCTCACCCAG
>NW_023197474.1:0-573 GCF_002007445.2 Ailuropoda melanoleuca
GAACTGGAAACTTTCCTCCTTAATCCAGGCATATGATGACTGGTAAAGGGATCAGCATCAACAGCTGAGCCACACAGAAGGCTTCAGACATTCTCGAGACCAATTTTCATCAACCTTAGCACTCGTGACAGTTGGAGCAGATCCTTCTTTGTTGTGAGGGCCATCCTGTTATCGTAGGCTGTTCAGCAGCATCCCTGGCAGCATGCCTAGATGCCAGTCGCACCTCCCACCCCCAAGTTGTGACTATAAAAAAAAAAATGTCTCCAGAGGGGACAGACTGCTCCCAGTGGAGAACCACAGCCGTAGACTGTGTCACCAGACGGTCATCAGGGGCCCTCCCCTCAACCCCACCACCTCCACGCAGCAGCAGCAACTGACTGATCTAGTTACAACCCAAACAGTGATCATTTTTTATTATTTTTATATTGTCTTCNATATTGTCTTCTCAGAAATATCTTCTCTTTGCTGGCATATTGCTATAATTAGCTCTACCACATATGCGTTTATAATCTCCTTTCTTAGAATTTTTTTATTGCTAGTAGGTATGTAGCTATCCTTAGACTAAGAGTAGCC
>NW_023197475.1:0-585 GCF_002007445.2 Ailuropoda melanoleuca
CAAAGGTCTGTGCTTCCAAATAAGACAGATTACTACCAAGGTCACTCTCTTCAATGACAGGCTTGTTGGTGCCACTTCCCTCCTCAAAGCCCTTGGTATTTCCTTTTGAGTCTATGATAAAATGTTAACTTCTTCTGCCTGCCATGCAGCACTCTCCTCTTTTGAGTTTGTACCTGCTTCTTTTATTCTCAGGTGGGGCCCTTAATACACCCAACCCCCTAACCCAAAAGGTGAAGCTGGTCCCTGGACACACCTGTGTTAATCAGAACTCCTTGATTGCAAATGACAAAAATGAGACTGGCTGAGCAAAGAAGGGAACCTACTGGCTTGTGTAACTGTACAGATCTCTGTGTACCAACATAGAGAGGTGGTCAAAACAGGTTAAGAGAAATACAGGCTGTGGAACAGCATGTGAAGTNCGTGAAGTGTGATTCTACTTCATATATTTTTTAATCTACCTGTGAGTGTATATGTTTATATCCCTGGAAAGAAAGAAAATATCTAGAAGAATAAGTACACCTCATATGTTAACAATGGTTAATCTCTAGTGAGTAAAACCCTGATGATATATTTTTCAATTTATAC
>NW_023197476.1:0-846 GCF_002007445.2 Ailuropoda melanoleuca
GGCAGACGATTAATGACTGAGCCACCCAGGTGCCCTCCAGCATTTATTTGTCATAGCCCCAGACTGGGAAAGGTGCTTATTGGTAGAATGGGGAAAAAGCAAGAGTGGCCAAGCCTGCAACGAACTGCTGCACAGACGGACCTCACAGCCGCGACGCCGACCAGAAGTCCCCGAAGCAAAAACATGTACCGTGTGATCCCGTTTGTTGAAATTTCAAAACCAGGCAAAGCTACCTATGGTTGGAAAGTAGCCTAGCGGTTACCTTGGTGGGGAGGGGGGGATTCGGGACGACCGGGAGAAACAGAAATCGGGGCTCCGGAGTGCTCATGTGGTCTGTTTCTTGACCGGGCTGGTAGCCGCACGGAGCGCCCACTGTGCAGTGAGTGGCTGAGCTGTGCACTTAGGATTTGTGCTTGGCAAATAAAAGGAGATACATTTGACTATAACGGCAACTACACCCTAAGCCTCTCCCAGCGGTGTGGCCCTGAGATCCACGGGCGTGCATTCCCAGGCCTGGAGAAACCCACTGGCCACTCCTCAAAATTTACAGCGATCCTAACACACGGTGCGCCTTAGGTCCCGTTCCTGAATTACTGCCACCAGCATGCCCCAGGGCCTGAGTCCTCCCACACCTTTCCTTTCCTTGGCCCCGAAACGCTCAGANGCGCTCAGAGTATGTACCTTCTCTCCTCTCAAAACCTGCTCTTCCAATGCTAAAGCCACCCATGACCTCCCCCAAACCATCTGATGTTGGGCCATGCACCTGAGAAAGCGCCCCACCTCACTAATAAGGAGAGGTTATCACACCCCATCTCCTAAAAAGAATCATCTACTTGACTGCCATCC
>NW_023197477.1:0-632 GCF_002007445.2 Ailuropoda melanoleuca
AGTGGGATTCATCCCTGGGATGCAAGGGTGGTTCAACACTCACAAATCGATCAGTGTGATAGATCACATCAGCAAGAAAAGAGTCAAGAACCATATGATCCTCTCAATTGATGCAGAAAAATCATTTGACAAAATATGGCATCCTTTCCTGATTAAAACACTTCAGAGTGTAGGGATGGAGGGTACATTCCTCAATTTCATAAAAACCATCTATGAAAAGCCTATGGCAAATATCATTCTCAATGGGGAAAGCTGAAAGCCTTTCCCTTAAGATCAAGAATACGACAAAGATATCCACTCTCACATTACTCAACATAGTACTAGAAGTCCTTGCTACAGCAATCAGACAACAAAAAGGGATAAAGGTATTCAAATCGGCAAAGAAGAAGTCAAACTGTCTCTCTTCACAGATGACATGATACACTATACNATGACATGATACACTATACGGAAAACCCAAAAGACTCCACCTCCAAATTACTAGAACTCATAGAGCAATTCAGTAATGTGGCGGGATACAAACTCAATGCTCAGAAATCAGTTGCATTTCTATACATAAAAAATGAGACTGAAGAAAGAGAAATTAGGGAATCGATTCCATTTACAATAGCACCAAAAATCATACGATATCT
>NW_023197478.1:0-688 GCF_002007445.2 Ailuropoda melanoleuca
GCAGCTCTATTCAAATCACATGACACGTGTATTAATCTATTTTCAACGCCAGCTAGCTCTGGTTCTTAATTGCCTTTTCCTGTCATTTAAGATGCACACAGAAACTCAAACAAGTTGTTGCCTCATCCACTACCAAACTTTTCTATCCCACAACTCGTTGCCTCCTTTGTCACCCTTTGTCACGGGATGCCAGCATGGCTCCCGTGTGCTTTCCCAGCAACACCCATCTTCCTCTTTCCAGCATGAAAGTTTCTTGGGGACAATCCCTGTCCTATTCATCTTTGTACCCCCAGTACAGTGTCGACATGTAGTGGGCATGGCACTCGGTGAATGTTTTTCAGGGAATCCATTAATTTTTATCAACTGATTCCACCCTATCTTTTCCCGTGTTGCCTACATAACTGTAAAGAAATTCAGATTCTTGTAGGAGACTGTTGGTTTATATCATGCTTAGTAAGGTGGTGAGTTTAAGACAGTCTACCTCTTGGTGGAGAAACCCAATGAACCTGTCCTCTGGTGTGNACCTGTCCTCTGGTGTGCTGGCAAAAGAAGCTGACCCTCAGCACTCCTTCCCCAAGTTAGGCTTCAGCAGATTAACGAGAGGAGAGGGGAGGCCGCTACAGATGGACATCTGCAGCAGCTGTTACTCCGGCTCCAGACACACCCTCAACACTTCCATCTGTCCTCA
>NW_023197479.1:0-543 GCF_002007445.2 Ailuropoda melanoleuca
TAACTTTTCCCCTGTTGGACTACAATGGCCATAGGGTTAAGAAAAGTGTCTGTGGGGAGTTTAAAAAAAAAGTTAAAAGGCTTTAGGTACTCCAAGACCTAGTAATTAGCACTTTATATGGCAGTGATAGGAAGTGGTAACAGGGGCATTTGGGTGGCTCAGGTGGTTAAGCATCTGCCTTCAGCTCAGGTCATGATTTCAGGGTCCTGGGTTTGAACCCCATGTCTGACTCCCTGCTCAGCAGGGAGTCTGCTTCTCCCTCTCGCCCCTGTCTGTGCTCTCTCTTGCTATCTCTCCCCCTCTCTCAAATAAATAAATAAAATCTTNAAAATCTTAAAAAAAAAAAAGAAGTGATAACAATCTTAAAACAAAAAGATTCGGAATGATTACTTCAACTAGGGTGACCATCCTCTGTCTGCCTGGAACAGTTCACATACTACCTATTGTCCTGGCATAATTATTTCCTACGCCCATTTCATTCTCAAAAGTACTTTGATTTGGGTGACTAATTATATGATTGCACCAATTTTAATTCATTAATAA
>NW_023197480.1:0-655 GCF_002007445.2 Ailuropoda melanoleuca
CAACTTTTTCTCTTTCATACACATACTGCAGTGTCCTTAAGGTTCTTTCCAGCTACCTTGGGCTTGTGATGGGCTTTAGTGCCTTTTTTCCCCCACAGATAGGGCCTGCAATTGAAGGCTTCAAGCACTATGAATACGGTTCAGTTTAGCTGTCTTCCTTGAGGATACCAGAGGTCATATCAGCTGGCCATGCTGGATTTTCAAACCCATGTCTCCTTCTTCCTGCTTGTCCATCCTATGTATAGTGGAATTCTGTTACTACCTCAACATTCTCTTCAACATTCTTGTATTGAATCCCAGCTCTGATTTCTAGCATCTGATAATCCCTTTTGTTTTAAGATAGGGCATGTGTTAAAAATGTTTTGAGTAAATTTTCTGTGTATACATTTTTTAAATTTTATTGAGAATGTCAAGCAGATATTTTTAAATGTTTTACATCTGTTTTAGAAAGTACATCTTNGAGTACATCTTTTTCAAAACTATGCACTTTGTTTGTATATCAAATGCTGAGTTTTCCATAATGTTTTCTTTTTCTTTCTTTCTTTCTTTCTTTCTTTCTTTCTTTCTTTCTTTCTTTCTTTGTCTGTTTATCCATAGATAAAGAACCATCTGGTCTGGTTTTAAATTTAGACAAAACAATATGGATTAGCTTCTC
>NW_023197481.1:0-566 GCF_002007445.2 Ailuropoda melanoleuca
AGAGTGTCTGGGGAGAGGCACAAGCTGACAGAGACCGGAAGAGTTCTATTGCTGTGGGGATCCCTGGGATAGAGGGAGCCTGAGCTTAGCCAGTCCTGAACTCCCCCCCTGCGTCCCCAGATCTACTTCATCTGGGTGACGAGAACCCAGCGGCAGTTTGAGCGGCTGGCTGACATCATCCGAGAGGTGGAGGAGAATGACCGTCAGGACCCGGTGTCCGTGCACATCTACAGCACCCAGCTGGCTGAGAAGTTTGACCTCAGGACCACACCACCGTGCTGGTGGGTCAGGGACGGCCAGGCAGGGCAACTAGGTGGGTCGATGAGTTGGCTGGGTGAGGCTCAGATGGCCAGGGCAGGTGGGTGGACAGCCAGGTTCAGGCGGCAGGAGGCACAGAGATGGTAGTCCCAATTTTCAGCCTCCAGCTCCCTCCTCACCCCATTCTCTGTCTCCTGGGCTGCAGGCTGGCTTGGGCTAGGCACTGACCCTGACTGTCCTTGGCCTGACCTGCCTCTGTGCCCCCAGTACATCTGTGAGCGGCACTTCCAGAAGGTGCTGAACCGGAG
>NW_023197482.1:0-1238 GCF_002007445.2 Ailuropoda melanoleuca
CATCATGTTTCCTCCTTCTGTGACCAACAGCCACCCAAGGTATGCTCTTATGGCAGATGGCAGAAGCATAAAAAGATAAGGCAAACCCTATAAACACACCTAATCTCCCTGCTCCTGCTCACATTATATCTGCTGACGTCTCACAGGCCAGACCAAGCCACATGGTCAAGCCCATACTGGCACAGGTAATTCACTCCCCCCACTCTGCTCGGAGGCTTTGAAAAGTCACTGGAAGAGGCTGTGGGTGTATAATTCTGGCACACAGAAGGGCTGAAGAACTGGGAATAATAGCCCAATCTACCACAAACCCATAGCTTGCCATATGTATATAATGTGTCATTGTAATTCACCCTTTGGAAAACCACATTGGGATTTAGGATAAGGGATTTATGATTAGGGAAAGTGGCTGAAATCTAAGGTAACACTCAGATTTGGGTGGGGTTTGGGTGAAAAAGATGAAGGGGATGAAGAGTACACTTATTGTGATGAGCACTGAATAATATATATAAGTGCTGAATGCTATATGGCACATAGAAACTAACTTGCCTATTTGCTTCTATACTTTTTCCTATATCACCAGGGTTCCTACAGTAGCTTTGCTATGGTCTTCCACCACTGTTGGCAATTCCCATCTGGCATTTACAGCCTGGATTTATACCACAGGTTTCCTGAAGCTGATACACTTAACCTGGATCTTCTATTCTCCCTTTGTGGTAATAGTAAGAACAGGCAATATCAGTCATGGCCATTTCTGCAACCCAGCCCAATATAAGAGATGGTTACTAAACAGTCACAGATTCCCCAGAAATAAGTCCACAATTATATGGTCAGTTAATCTTTGACAAAGGAGGCAAGAATATGCAATGGAAAAAAGACAATCTTCAACAAATGATGTTGGGGAAATTGGACAGATACATCCAAAAGAATGAAATCGGACCACCTTCTTACACCTTCACAAAAATGAACTCAAAATGGATTAAAGACCTAAGCGTGAGACCTGAAACCATAAAAATCCTAGAAGGGAGCACAGACAGTAATCTCTCCGACATTGGCTGAAACGACATCTTTCTAGATNAACATCTTTCTAGATATGTCTCCTGAGGGAAAGGAAACAAAAGCAAAAATAAACTATTGGGACTACATCAAAATAAAAAGCTTCTGCACAGCAAAGAAAACAACCAATAAAACTAAAAGACAACCTACTGAATAGAAGAAGATATTGGCAAATGACATATCTA
>NW_023197483.1:0-683 GCF_002007445.2 Ailuropoda melanoleuca
CATCTCCATGGCAGCCTCTGTCTGCACCCCCTCTCTGCTCCGGGGCCCTCGGCTCTGCAGCAGACACTGGGGCCAAGAAAGCCAGCCGGGCGCTCCCAGCTTCGGCAGCTTCCGGGGAGACCGTGCTACCCCAGCCACCACCCAGATTGGCTCCAGTAGCAAACTGCACCCTCGCCTGCCTCGTCTGTGCCCGGGGGCCAGCAGCCCCTCGTGTCCGGCCACAGCCCTCAGCCCAAGAGAATGGGTGTCTGGGTCACGCGGCGAGGACAGGCCGCTCACGCTGCTGGTTCACGTGCTGGGTTGGATCTTCACACCTCTGTGCCTCAGCGACACTTGCTGTTTCTTGGAAACACGCCCACAAAAGTCTGCTCTGCTCCCGCCTCCCTGGCAGCTTCTGCCCCTTGGAGTTGCTCCGCGAGGGGGTCCCTGTTGCACTGGTTCCCGAAGCCNGTCCGAGAGCCACCTGGTACTGAGCACAGGGAGGGAAGGCCTTTCCAGGGCTGCTTCAGATGGTTTACAGAGAGCGGCAGCCTCCAGCAGGATGACAGGTGCAGCGCCGGGTCCTGGAGGCCTCCGCTGAGCTTGGGTCCTGGCTGCCCTGTGCCCTCCCCATTGTGGCGGTGCCTCCCTCTCCCCTCCCTCTCCCCGGGACACCTGCTCCTGCTGTGCTGCATGGCAGGCTG
>NW_023197484.1:0-278 GCF_002007445.2 Ailuropoda melanoleuca
AAGGTTCAGGATTTTCGAGCACTCAGCGCCCTTCTCATTGGTGATAAAGCAGAGCATCCAGGAAAACACCTGCAACGAACAGCAGCCTTTTCACTGGGGACCCTGATTCCACATTGGGTGTAGGGGCCTGGGGAGGATCCAGACCTTAGAACCAAGAAGCAAAGTGTGAGGGGAAAGCACTTGAAGTCACTACGGCCTTATGGAAGGTGGAACAGGAATCAAGGTGCTTTCGTACCGTGAGTGAAACACGATGAACACAGCACTGAGAAAGACAATTC
>NW_023197484.1:733-908 GCF_002007445.2 Ailuropoda melanoleuca
TGCTTGCTCCCTGGGGAAATCCTGTCAAAACTGCTGGCGGCAATGGAACGTAAAGGCCCAAAACACGTCCGTCAGAAACAATACCGTGCAGGGACCGTCTTAGCACTATCATCACCCTTCGTGAATGGGGAAACATGAGGGAAAGTGGTCGCGGAAGCCTGACGAGAGTGCCCCA
>NW_023197484.1:1076-1349 GCF_002007445.2 Ailuropoda melanoleuca
AAAGGTTCAGGATTTTCGAGCACTCAGCGCCCTTCTCATTGGTAATAAAGCAGAGCGTCTAGGAAAACACCTCCAGGGAAGAGCAGCCTTTTCCCTTGGGACCCCGATTCCACACTGGGTGTAGGGGCGTGGGGAGGATCCAGCCCTTAGAACCAAGAAACAATGTGTGNTCCTTATGGAAGGTGGAACAGGAATCAAGGTACTTTGGTACCGTGAGTGATACACGACGAACACAGCACTGAGAAAGACAATTCGGCCAAAACCCGCTTCCAA
>NW_023197485.1:0-629 GCF_002007445.2 Ailuropoda melanoleuca
CATTATCGTTTATCCACCCAACATAGATTCGCTGAGCACCAACTGTGTATCAGGCATCCTTCTGGATGCCAAGGATACAAATTTCTAAATACCTTATAATTGCCACAAATTACAGTTTAGTTTCCAATCATAAGAGCGTTCTTTTTCTCACCTTTTTATTACCAGATTCCAAATGTGTTGTCTTAAAAGCAGAGAACACTTTATTTACTGATTCTTTGGAATTGGAAAGGGTCTCTTTTGTTCCATGGCTCCTGACCAATTATTGTAAATGTACTTTGAGTAAAGAAAAGGATATGACTTTCTATGTGGAGAATGTGAACGTCTCTGTCTATATCATCAAAAATTTAATTGATTCTCCAGGTTTTTGTCTGGTTGGTTCAATGCTTAAAGAAGTGTCTTAGTCCCATGGACTGTTAGTGAGATGCTTATACAAGTTTTCCTCTGAATCCTTCCCNTTTATACAAGTTTTCCTCTGAATCCTTCCCATGTGTGCCCTTTTTATTTTGAACCTATGCTGTTAATGTGCATATAATTTTATCATTACTGTAGCTCTGTTGGTTTCTCCTTTTATTGTAGTTCCTCAAAATTAACTAAAAATATAATGAGATTCAAATCAAAGAACTAACCAG
>NW_023197486.1:0-965 GCF_002007445.2 Ailuropoda melanoleuca
TCTTTGAAAGTGGTCTGTAAAGTATAAATGGTATTTCTGTCTTAAGTCTCACTTCCTACCAATCTCTTTTACATAAGTTCCCCAGATTAATCTTCTTAAAGCATCCCTTTGATTATATCGTTTTCCAGTTCAAATCTCTTCAATGCCCATCCCAACCTCCTTCTGACAAATTGGGTTTGGCTTCCCTTGGCATTTAAGAAACATCATGCTGCTTTTCTAGCCTCATCTCCAGCTATTTTCCTATTTTTCTTATATCCCAAGGTTGTTCAGTTAAATCACATATCCTGACTTCCTGGACCACATTTTCCAATGTCTCCTGGACAGTTCTATCTGATTGTTCCCTAGTGACTCTAATAACAAACATATTCAAAACTAAGAACATAAGCTTTCTTTATATATTTCTTATTGTCCATTAAGTTGCCTAAGCCAGAAAATGGGATATTTTTATTGTTTTGTGTTTTGGTTTGGTTTGTTTTTTACCTGTACCTCTCTCTAAAGCCCACCTTTGGTTAGTAATGGGTAATTTTTCTTTTACCTGCCCTTCTTCCTCAAGGCCGCCATCAATTGCTCCCAATATCCATTACTTCTCTGATATTTTTTAGGCCAAATATCCTATGGTTCTCTTAATGAACAAATATTTATGAATCACTTGCCATGTGTTGGCTGTTGTATCAGTTTCATATTATGGCCGTAATATGTTACAACATACCTGGTGGCTTTAAACAGTACATTTATCATTTTATACTTCTTAANTATTTTATACTTCTTAATGTCAGAAGTCCAAAAAGATCTTACTGGGCTAAAATCAAGAGGTAGGCAAAATCACGTACCCTCTGGAGCTCTGGGGGAGAGAGGGCTCCATTTTCTTGACTTTTCTGGCTTCTAGAGGTCACCTGAATTCCTTGACATGTGTTCCTCTTCTAGCCTCAAAGCTACCAATTACATTGTTCCAACTTGTCCTCTGC
>NW_023197487.1:0-585 GCF_002007445.2 Ailuropoda melanoleuca
CATGCTAAAGGATATCAAAAGAAAGATGAATTAGCCATACTTATATCAGACACACTAGATTTTTTTTTTTTAACCAAAGACTGTAATAAGAAGTGAAGAAGGGTACTATATCATAATAAAGGGGTCTATCCAACAAGAAGATCTAACAATTGTAAATATTTATGCCCTAAACTTGGGAGCAGTCAAATATATAAATCACTTAATAACAAACTTAAAGAAACTCATTGACAATAATGCAATAATAGTAGGGGACTTTAACATCCCACTCAANCACTCAACAATGGACAGATGATCTAAGCAGAAGATCAACAAGGGAAAAATGGCTTTGAATGACACACTGGACCAGATGAACTTGTTTAGAACACTTCATCCTAAAGCAGTAGAATACACATTCTTTTTGAGTGCACATGGAACATTCTCCAGAACAGATTACATACTGGGCCACAAATCAGGTCTCAACCAGTACAAAAAGATTGAGATCATACCATGCAAATTTTCAGACCAAATGCTATGAAACTTGAAGTCAGTCACAAGAAAAAATTTGGAAAGGATTTTATATATACAAATATAACTGCAAATACAAGG
>NW_023197488.1:0-297 GCF_002007445.2 Ailuropoda melanoleuca
GATATCGGCCACAGCAACTTCTTTCGAGACACATCCCCAAAGGCAAGGGAAACAAAAGCAAAAATGAACTTGTGGGACTTCGTCAAGATCCAAAGCTTCTGTACAGCCAAGGAAACAGTCAACAAAACAAAGAGGCAGCCCACGGAATGAGAGAAGACATTTGCAAACGACACTACAGATGAAGGGCTGGTATCCAGGATCTACAAAGAGCTTCTCAAACTCAACACCCAGCAAACAAATAATCAAGTCAAGGAATGGGCAGAAGACACGAACAGACACTTCTCCAAAGAAGACATA
>NW_023197488.1:376-4226 GCF_002007445.2 Ailuropoda melanoleuca
CACATTGAGACACCACCTCACACCGGTTAGAATGGCAAAAATTAACAAGACAGGAAACAACAGATGCTGGAGAGGATGTGGAGAAAGGGGATCCCTCCTACATTGTTGGTGGGAATGTAAGCTGGTACAGCCACTCTGGAAAACAGTGTGGAGGGTCCTCAAGACGTTAAATATAGAGCCACCCTATGACCAGCAATCGCACTACGAGGTAGGGAGGGGAGGGAGGGCAGACGCGGCGAGGCGTGGCTCCTGCAGAAACGCTGAGTGGCCAGAGGCATCACGTCGGCAGGACCCGTGGGGTCGGAGCGGGGCAGGCAGGGCCGGGGAGGTGCGGGCATCACAGGCAGCATCATGGGGTCAGCCTGGGGACTGTGGCGCTCACCCCGCCTTGCTGGGACTCATTTTAACATCACCTCCTGGTGACCCGCGCAACGGTTGGGAAGGGAGGGCTCCGGGCCCACGTCCCGCCCCCACAGCCAGAGCCCGTTGTGTCCCTTGGTAGCTGCATGACCTTGGGCAGCTTCCCCTGCGTCTGGTCTTTGCGTGTGTCTCTCACCCGTTCCGCTTCCCTGGCGCCCAACACAGACACGGAGGGACAGCGCACGTAGCCGAGCATGTTCTCGGCGTCCTCACAGAGGGGACACTCGGGGAGAGGGCCTGTGCACGGGCAGACCCCCACTCTCCTCGACTCAGGGCCTGGCGAGAGCTGGAGACACGGGGTTCTGGAGGAGGAGGTCTGGCCAGTGCCTGGCACCACGGCCCCGCAGTTTTGGGGGGAACGAGGGAGGCCAATGCTACCATTTCCTCTAAAACGCCAGCAGGATGAGCTCTGAGAACAGACCCCGAGTCTCCATTCGACGAGAGTCCGGCACGAATACGACATTGGCAGTATGTATTTTCTCCACGTGAGGGAAAAATTAATGTGCACACAGGCCATTTCGATGGAACCCACGTTTTCTGCGGGAAAGGGGAGGGCTCTTGCTTCTGTCCCAGAAATAGCGGCACGGATGCCCTGCTCTTCTGAGAAGAAGTGACACAGAGTGTCCGTTGGTGAGTCAGGAGGAGGTGAGTGACCGTCGTGCCTTGTCCCCCCCAGCCGGCACCTCAACGTCTCCAGAAGCAGACAGCTCGGCAGACTCGGCCACCCAGGCTTCGTGGCTGGGGTCGGGCACTGGGACCGCCTCCGGGGGGGCGCTGACCTGTTCCTGAACTGCGAGTCGGGTCAGAGCCCCGGGACAGAGAATGATGCCACCCACCTCGTTGACTCCATGCCTGCCCCTCTTCCTACCGCCCTGGACAGGACAGGACGGGCAGGCGGAGCCGGCCGGGCCTCGGTCATTGTTTACTTTGGGTCCATGTCACATGGTGGCCCCTTCCCGTGTCCCCTAGAGCCATATGTCGCCTTCAGAATCCACTCATGCCTGACTCCGCGGAAAGGCACCAGGCCGAGGCCACTCCTGTAGAAATGGAGCACTTTGGAGACTGTCAGGTGCCGCCCAGACCCCTGCCTTGGTGTGTAAGGCCCAGAAGGGTGTTTCTCAGACAATCTCACTGTCCCCCTGCACCGGGCTGCTGCCACAGCTCCGAGCCAGGGAACTCGGCCAGCTGGCATGGGGAGGTCAGGCTGCTGGACACAGAAGCAGGGACGGGCACGGCCTCCCCTGGGACCACTTGCTATGGCCCTGGCGCCCCTCTGGCTGGCCCCGACCTTTCCCAACCTTGTTCTTCAGCAACATTCCCTGGACAATCTGGTCCAGAGACGATTTCCTGAGGGCTCCAACTGCCGTCCTGCTCCTGGGCCTCTTGTGTGTCTCCTGGACTCTGGGCGGGTCTTGGCGGGACACATGTCGGACCTCTTAGTGCTCCCGCTGCTCCCTAGCTCGGCCTCCTGTGTCCAGGGCTGCGTGCTGAGCTCAGCACACCTGCGGCCACCCCCGGGCAGGCCGGAACTCCTGACTACGGCCCTGAGACACTGACTAGACCAAGGGACAAAGGCCAGATCATACTAAAAATACCTAAAAACAGAACAGTGGACCCACAGTCCAAAGTAACCAGTCCGGGATGCCAGGCTCTCACCTGCACTGACCAGCCCTGGAGGCCTGCCCTCACCTGAGCAAACACCCACCAATTCAGCCCTCACCTGCAGAGACCAGCCCCCAAATCCAGCTCTCACCTGCAGAGGCCACCCACCAATCCTGACTCTCACCTGAGTGTCCAGTCAGAAAGCCAGCCTGCTGCAAGTCAGACCCCCAGGAAGTCAGCCCAGCATCTGTAGCAACTGGTCCAGGAAGCCACAAGGCAACCCCTGTAACAATGAGCCCCGAAGGGCCAGCACCGGCTCAGTCAGCGAAGGCTTCCCCACTTCCTACGGCCGCACCCCTGACCTGCACGTGGCACAGAGGCAGGGAGGTGCTGCAGGGTAAGGGGAGAGCCAGCCGGCTGAGCCTCCGCCTTGCAGCCCCCAGTGGGCCGGGGGTGAGGTTAGGGGTCGGAGAGGCGTGCCTGTCTGGCTCTGGTTGTAATGCCCCCTCTCCTCTGAGGGCGTAATGTCAGTTCTTCGCTATGTTTACGCCTCTGCTTTTGAGACAAATCAATAAATAAAATGTAGGGGACGTATTTTTATCAGAGCTCTTATCTCGTCCCGCAGATAAAGCTGGTGTGTGTGTCTGGGTTGTTTCAGTCTCCTGAAAGTCTATTATGAATGTTTTCTCGTGGTGTAGTGTTGGAACAATTCAAATGTCTGCGAATGACGGCCCCAAAATGATAATTCTGGAATATTGAATCTGACTGTCCTGAAGGAAATCTGAGAGCTGTAATCTCATCAAGCCTCTCAGCAGAAAACCCGCCCTCCCAATACCGCTGTCCTTAAACAGAAAGTCACAGGAGAGGGTCATGGAAACAGCGTTGGCTCAGGCTCAAGAGGGCTGAGCAGAGGGGTGGTCGGGGCCTGCAGAGGCCGCCCAGAGAATCAGCGGTCAGCCCAGAGCCCAGCCATGTGCGCACGGGGTCCCTGCCCCATTCTGCCCCGGGCCCTGTGGCGGGGCTGCGGCATCCCTCCTGGGTGGGTGCTGTTTCCCGTCCTGCCCACCGCCCCACCTGGTTTTCTAGAACCCTCCATCTCACCCCGTCCCCAGGCCCAGAAGCAGACAGACGCACTTCCAAGCAGAACTCTGAGCTGCAGGCTGCCGTCCTTGGCTTCCCCCGACCCCCGACCGACAGCGAGGGGCATCTCTGTCCAGCAGTGGGGCCCTTCCAGCTCTGCTCTCTCCATCTCTGCAGTTTGTACCCCAGACACGTGGCACATGGCCCTTTCCCTTGTTCCTTACCGGTTTTCAAGCAGGGCTAGTGTTAAACTTTCTATTTCTTGATTGAATGTTACTGCTGTTGACCGCAGGTATGACGTCATACAGCAGAGCTCGGGAACAAGGCCCTTATGGCAGTTTAGCTGAAACTTTATGCCCGGCTACCAGGGACTCTCCAGGTGCCCTGTCCTCACCCCCTGGCACGGCCTGGCTAGGCTGGGGTTCTACGAATCATTGCTGAGCCCCTCATGTGCGCATCACTCACCTGTCTTTCTGTGGGCAGACTGGTTTGAAGCCTTGCTGTGTGCCAGGAAACTGGGGACGTACGTTTGGGTTTGCGATCTGAGCTGTGGGGCTCGATGGCGGGGTTGCTTCTCCGTCCTGCAGTTGCTTCGGGGGTGTGGATGAGGCTGGAGCCACAGATGGAAACGTATGAACAGTGTTGATCGAACTGCATGCTCTCCCACATCAGGCCTCCTCCACCCTCACTGTTGGCCTACAGACGGTCTCAGGTACCATGCGGTGTGCTGCCAGCAGGGGAGTGACCC
>NW_023197489.1:0-741 GCF_002007445.2 Ailuropoda melanoleuca
GGGGGTCACTCCCCTGCTGGCAGCACACCGCATGGTACCTGAGACCGTCTGTAGGCCAACAGTGAGGGTGGAGGAGGCCTGATGTGGGAGAGCATGCAGTTCGATCAACACTGTTCATACGTTTCCATCTGTGGCTCCAGCCTCATCCACACCCCCGAAGCAACTGCAGGACGGAGAAGCAACCCCGCCATCGAGCCCCACAGCTCAGATCGCAAACCCAAACGTACGTCCCCAGTTTCCTGGCACACAGCAAGGCTTCAAACCAGTCTGCCCACAGAAAGACAGGTGAGTGATGCGCACATGAGGGGCTCAGCAATGATTCGTAGAACCCCAGCCTAGCCAGGCCGTGCCAGGGGGTGAGGACAGGGCACCTGGAGAGTCCCTGGTAGCCGGGCATAAAGTTTCAGCTAAACTGCCATAAGGGCCTTGTTCCCGAGCTCTGCTGTATGACGTCATACCTGCGGTCAACAGCAGTAACATTCAATCAAGAAATAGAAAGTTTAACACTAGCCCTGCTTGAAAACCGGTAAGGAACAAGGGAAAGGGCCATGTGCCACGTGTCTGGGGTACAAACTGCAGAGATGGAGAGAGCAGAGCTGGAAGNACTGCAGAGATGGAGAGAGCAGAGCTGGAAGGGCCCCACTGCTGGACAGAGATGCCCCTCGCTGTCGGTCGGGGGTCGGGGGAAGCCAAGGACGGCAGCCTGCAGCTCAGAGTTCTGCTTGGAAGTGCGTCTGTCTG
>NW_023197490.1:0-561 GCF_002007445.2 Ailuropoda melanoleuca
CAGATGTGACGAGGATGATTGAAAATTGTAGGTGCTCTGAGAGAGAAGAGTTCGTTTAATCCAGTGGTCACTGGGGCCCCAGGGAAAAGCCGGCCTGGTAAAGCAAGTGATTTAGTCTCTGGATCTCGAAGGCCCTAGAATCCAATTTTGACTAATTCCCCCTGGGACCTGGTTTTGTGTGGCACTCCCCCGGCCACCATCCCAGCTGAGAACGAGGCCTTCCAGCTGCGAACACTGCAGACCACAGACAGACACTCATCTGTCTTGAACGTGGCCTTGAGTTTGGAGCCAGCCAGCAAGATCCCACGTGTGAACCCTGATGAGGAGGCAACGTGGGGAAGGGGAGGGAAATTTACCTGGTGTATCCGCAACTCCCCTTGGCAGTTAGGTCATCNGCAACTCCCCTTGGCAGTTAGGTCATCAGTGGGAACAGCTGACTCAGCCCAGCCAGATTTATTTGCTAAAAGGCCTAATTTCTGCTATGGTTAGTACCCGTCTCACTGTGGGGACCCCAGAGCTGGGCGCAGGGGCAGTGGGGAAGAAGCTGATCATGGACTCCTT
>NW_023197491.1:0-1296 GCF_002007445.2 Ailuropoda melanoleuca
CCACAGGTTCCTGTTCCCCGTCCATCTAAAGGTTTGACGTCACAACGAGAGACAAAGCAGACACCCGCCTGGGCACTCGAGGGTCACGATCATCCACTCAGAAAACACTCTGAAACGTGACCTGGAGGGGAAACAGGGACCCTTCACGTGGCATCAGCTGCAGACGTGGGGGGCTGGGTTCACTCTGAAATGCCAGAAGAATCCACACCCACGTCCCGCGGGCTGTGCCTCTGCTCAACCTCGGGTCCAGTTTCCTGTCCCCCCGCTGTTCCCATGGACAACCCCGTCCACCCGAGCGCGCAGCTTGGCTCGACCCGGCTCCAGGCTCCAGCCTCGTCCTTCAGGCTGTCCGGCCGGGCGGCCTCCATTGCCCTTGTTTCAGAGACCAGGCCTCCAGTCAGTAGGTTCAACGACTTACCCGAGATCACCGGGCTGGTTAATGACACGCCGAAGTGCAAACCCACATCCACCCAGGGGCCCTGGCCTGCGCTGCCCACCAAGCCCACTGCCTCTCGCACGCAGGCCGTTGCTCCTGTGGTGAGTCTGACACCACTGGTTCAAGACACGCTCCCGGCACAAGAAGGGGCTCTGCTGGACTCCACGCTCCGTGACCTTCTAACCTCGGGTCTCTGCCTCAGCACTACGGACATTTGGCCTGGATCATTCGTTGCTGCATGGGGCTGTCCTCTGCACTGAAGGTCTCTGAGTGGCATCCCTGGCCTCTGTCCATGACACGTCAGAAGCACGCACGCGCACACGCACACACGCACATGCACGCACACGCATGCCCCGCCATCCGTGACAGCCAAAATGTCTCCAGACACCACCAAACGTCCGCAGGTGGCAAAATCGCCCCCATTTGAGGAACACTGAAGAAACCCAACCAGAAAGTTTTTTTAAAGACGTTTTTCTTGTAAAATAGCAACAAAGGAGAAAAAAACACAAAGTCACTCCATTTTTTTTAATAGTCGCAAGTAAGGCAAGGCCGAGTCACAGTGTCTGTGAGCTGTGACGCTACGTTGGACAACTCGGGAGGCAGAGGGGAGGAGAAGGGGATGCTGGGACCGCTATGACCCGCGAAGGCCAAAGCTGGACGTCCACTCCAGACGCCGCCTGGGCTCCAGGCAGATCCCAGGGNCGGGCTCCAGGCAGATCCCAGGGTGCACGTGCCCCCTGTGCATCCCAGGGACGGACGGACCCACACGCTCCACGCTCACAGGCGAGTCTTGTCGCAAAACACGAGTCCCACTTCCCGTGATAAAATTCTACTTTAAAACGTGTCCGCCATCCATGGTC
>NW_023197492.1:0-569 GCF_002007445.2 Ailuropoda melanoleuca
CAAACTCATCTTGGCAATATCTGTGACTGTAGTAGTGATGATTTTGATTATAGTTTTCTGTCTCATTGAGGTAAGGACAACCATTAATTCAGATTTCCAGAGTATCTTCTATCTTTCCAGACTGAAAATCAAAGCCACTTTCCCACCTACTACTACTTGATATTCCTCTTCAGTCTGGAGGACTGAGATATGCTTTGTTCTTTCATTGCAAAGTATATTCCGGGGAATTTTAAAGGAATCCCACTGCCAGGAGATCTGTGGATTGTAACCAAGGCAACAAGCCATTAGACTGTTCTGAGACATTAAGTTTAAGAAGGCCAGAGTTGACATGATAGTAACATTTCTTCAACTCAAAATTATGTCGATTAGCTGTACTCACCAGTCACTCTCAGACTACCATGATTTCTTTCCTTGGCTGAAATGATGAGAGAGATAAAGTCTCCACCCTCCTGGAGCTATCAGTCATCCTGGAAGAAAGGACATGGCTTACAGATAAAAGTGTCACCATCTTGCTTAGTTAGCTTTACCTAGCAGCTTTCTCCTCCACGGTGTAAGGTGTTGTGTGAATA
>NW_023197493.1:0-1115 GCF_002007445.2 Ailuropoda melanoleuca
CCACAGGTTCCTGTTCCCCGTCCATCTAAAGGTTTGACGTCACAACGAGAGACAAAGCAGACACCCGCCTGAGCACTCGAGGGTCACGATCATCCACTCAGAAAACACTCTGAAACGTGACCTGGAGGGGAAAGAGAGACCCTTCACGTGGCATCAGCTGCAGACGTGGGGGGCTGGGTTCACTCTGAAATGCCAGAAGAATCCACACCCACGTCCCGCGGGCTGTGCCTCTGCTCAACCTCGGGTCCAGTTTCCTGTCCCCCCGCTGTTCCCATGGACAACCCCGTCCACCCGAGCGCGCAGCTTGGCTCGACCCGGCTCCAGGCTCCAGCCTCGTCCTTCAGGCTGTCCGGCCGGGCGGCCTCCATTGCCCTTGTTTCAGAGACCAGGCCTCCAGTCAGTAGGTTCAACGACTTACCCGAGATCACCGGGCTGGTTAATGACACGCCGAAGTGCAAACCCACATCCACCCAGGGGCCCTGGCCTGCGCTGCCCACCAAGCCCACTGCCTCTCGCACGCAGGCCGTTGCTCCTGTGGTGAGTCTGACACCACTGGTTCAAGACACGCTCCCGGCACAAGAAGGGGCTCTGCTGGACTCCACGCTCCGTGACCTTCTAACCTCGGGTCTCTGCCTCAGCACTACGGACATTTGGCCTGGATCATTCGTTGCTGCATGGGGCTGTCCTCTGCACTGAAGGTCGCTGAGTGGCATCCCCGGCCTCTGTCCATGACACGTCAGAAGCACGCACGCGCACACGCACACACGCACATGCACGCACATGCACGCCCCGCCATCCGTGACAGCCAAAATGTCTCCAGACACCACCAAACGTCTGCAGGTGGCAAAATTGCCCCCATTTGAGGAACACTGAAGAAACCCAGCCAGAAAGGTTTTTTTAAAGACGTTTTTCTTGTAAAATAGCAACAAAGGAGAAAAAAACACAAAGTCACTCCATTTTTTTTAATAGTCGCAAGTAAGGCAAGGCCGAGTCACAGTGTCTGTGAGCTGTGACGCTACGTTGGACAACTCGGGAGGCAGAGGGGAGGAGAAGGGGATGCTGGGACCGCTATGACCCGCGAAGGCCAAAGCTGGACGTCCACTCCAGACGCCGCC
>NW_023197494.1:0-830 GCF_002007445.2 Ailuropoda melanoleuca
CTGGGAACGTCTGGCCGAGGGGCCACTCCAACTGCAGAAAATCAGCTGAGGGCCACCCTTTCAGGGGCACTTCACTTCAGGGGCTCTGTGATCCTGTGGGACATAAGCAATTATGGGGACAAATAATGAACAGGGCATTTCGTGTGTACAGCTATGTGCCAAGGTGCCATCCTACTATTTAGGGAGAGCCGGAGGAGGGGTGAGGTGGCAGTGTAGACAGAAAAAGATCTCCCGAAGTTGTTCAAGGGGGAACCAGACCCTCTGGTGGCCTTACTTGGACCTTGCTCATCAGTGAAGAATTCTAGGCAACGTGGTAGCATTTGCCGACGTAGAATGTGGGCATGGAGCCAGGCAGTACTGGGTGCAGTGGGCTTTGATATTTGCTAGCAGAAAACCTGACATCAATGATTTTCATCTCTGCTTTTCTAGGTTTGAATGTTCGGGAACNAGCGGGAAGTACTTGTGTACAAGAACTGTACAAGCAACTGCACCTTTCTGTATCCCTCCGAAGTACCCGCTGAAGCCCCGAGATCTAAATTTTTCAGAACTAATAGTTTCTATTTTGTTCGTTGTTGTGGCACGATCAATTGCAATGAAGGAGGACCTCTTGATCTGGAGAGGGATTTCGTACCTGAGTATACAATTGAGGAACGTATATCAGGGACCGTGAGCTTGGAGGGGTCAGCATTTCTCCTGAGTGTTGCCTCCCTCCTCATCAGCAATACGCTGACCTGAGAAGCCCTCTTGGAGGGGGGTCTCAGCTCTCCCCCCATTCCTCAGAGCAAGTTCACTCTCCTCTCCTCCCTTGTGAGCCAGGGACCCTGACCCAC
>NW_023197495.1:0-1508 GCF_002007445.2 Ailuropoda melanoleuca
TTTTTGAACATTTTTTTTCTTCAAAGGAGAGAAACTGCTGTGCATGTTGTTCTGTTCCATGTATGTCTTCCTTGGTGAGCCTCTCATTCCCTAGAAATGAGTCATTGATGACATCAAGTGCCCCAGAATATCCTTCATGTGTAACATACAGCTGGGAAGGACTATGTGTTAGGGAACACATACAAGGCAAGCTCAGATGGAAAACACAGACTGACTCATTGCCCAGGACTGTGGGCAGAGCCCTGATGGCTTTCCAGAACTTTCCATGATATGAGCTCTTTTCAGATTCCAGAGCAGGGGACCTTGACTGCATTGGAGGGGATAGGGAACTTTTACAAACCCCGTTTGAAAATACGATATAAAACCTTAGATACTGACTATGTCTATAACTAGCCAATCAGATCTGACTAATCAGAATGGACACGTGCTACAAACAACTGGAACAATGATATTAGTTCATGCCAACTGAATACCAATCCTGCCCTCTGCAAACAATGGGGTTAATGGGGTTCATGGAACCCTGCTCCCCATACATTAATTTCAATGATGAGCATTATTTCTTAAGTGCATACTCTCTGTCAGGGCCCAGCAATGCCCTGAATGCCCTGGGCTTACAGCAATGAATACTCTGTGCTTGGTCCCTCAAGCTATACTGTGCTTGAAGAGACAGATGTTAAACCAATAATCCCATCAATTCCTACATAATTAGATGTGTGGTAAATGCTACATGAGGCAGGAGAAGGGGCTGTAAGCACAAATACCAGAGGGGCCTTACCCAGCTTGGACATAAGGGTTGAAGACGGAGCACATTTTGAAAAACCCACTTAAAGAAAGCCACAGTGAAGCTCATCCCCAAAGGATAAATAAGGCAGGAAAATGTGGGAGAATTATATGCCCAAGACGCTGTAGCCAAGGAGACTTTGAAGATGTACAGGAACAAAGATAATGCTGGTGAGTCTAAAGCACAGATGAAAAGGTAACCAGTGGTGAGAAATGAGGCTGAAGAAATAGGCAGAGCAGAGCTGGCACAGCCAAGAAGGCCACATTGAGGAGTACATAGCACTTACCAGAGGTTAAGTCAGTTAGCAACTAGAGAGGTCTGGATTCATAATTAATTCATTGTCACTGTTGATTTTATAAGCCTCGTTCAGCTGCTGGGTCTCACAACCAACCTGTCAAAAATGGTCTAGGTAGCTGAGGTCAGAGATTCACCTTTCCAGTTCCAGATGATTCATCCATCCATCATATCCACCCATCTATCTATCTATCCACATACCTACTCACCTATCTATCCATCCATCCATCCATCCATCCATTTACCCATCCATCCATCCATACAGTGATTTGTTCATGCATTCACCAAGTATTCANCCCATTCTCCAGGGACAACATTGCACTGATTGGTGAAATAATATGGTGAACGGGCAACACCTCTGCGTTGAAAAAGCTTACAGTCAAATAAACAATTAAATAGGAAAGGATAGCATAAGGAACTCTGGGTTGGGATA
>NW_023197496.1:0-2574 GCF_002007445.2 Ailuropoda melanoleuca
GGTTTAGAAGAGATATTTGAACAAATTGTAGCTGAGAACTTCCCTAATCTGGCAAAGGAAACAAGCATTCGCATCCAAGAAGCAGAGAGGACCCCTTCTAATTCAACCACAACAAACCTATGCCACGTCATGTCATAGTGCAATTCATAAATATTAGATCTAAGGATACAGTATTAAAAGTGTCCAGGGTGAAGAAATTTCTCACATACAGGGGCAAAAGCATCAGAATAATGTCAGACCTGTCTACACAGACCTGGAATGAGAGGAAGGATTGGCAGGATATTTTTAAAGCTCTATCTGAGAAAAACATGCAGCCAAGGATCCTTTATCCATCAAGGCTGTCATTCAGAATTGGAGAGATAAGGACCTTCTAGGATCAGCAGAAACTGACTGAATTCGTAACCACAAAACCAGCCCTACAGGAGATATTAAGGGGGGTTCTATAAAAGTAAAAAGGCCCCAAGAGTGATACAGAACAGAAATTTACAATCTATAGAAACAAAGAATTCACAGGCAACATGACATCATTAAAATCATCTCTCTCAATAATTACTCTCAGTGTGAATGGCCTAAATGCTCCCATAAAACACCACAGGGTTGCAGATTGGATAAAAAGACATGACCCATCCATTTGTTTTCTACAAGAGACTCACCTTGAACCTAAAGATACATCCAGACTGAAAGTGAAGGGATGGAAAACTATTTTTCATACGAATGGACCTCAAAAGAAAGCTGGGGTAGCAATTCTCATATCAGATTAGATTTTAAACTAAAGACCATAGTTAGAGATACAGAAGGACACTATATTATTCTTAAAGGGTGTATCCAACAAGTGGATATGACAATTATAAATATCTATGCCCCCAACAGGGAAGCAGCAAGATACACAAGCCAACTCTTAACCAGAATAAAGAGACATATAGATAATAATACATTAATAGTAGGGGACCTCAACACTCTGCTCTCAGCAATAGACAGATCACCTATGCAGAAAATCAACAAAGAAACAAGAACTTTGAATGCCATACTGGACCAGATGGATCTCATAGATATATATAGAACACTACACCCCAGAACAACAGAATACTCATTCTTTTCGAGTGCCCATGGAACTTTCTCCAGAATAGACCATATACTGGGTCACAAAACAGGTCTCAACCGATACCAAAAGACTGAAATTATTCCATGCATATTTTCAGACTACAATGATTTGAAATTGGAACTCAATCACCAGGAAAAAATTGGAAGAAACTCAAACACCTGGAAACTAAGAACCATCCTGCTCAAGAATGATTGGGTAAACCAGAAAATTAAAAATCAATTTAAACAATTTATGGAGACCAACGAGAATGAAAACACAATGATCCATAACCTATGGGACACTGCAAAGGCAGTCCTAAGGGGAAAATACATAGCCATCCAAGCCTCACTCAAAATAATAGAAAAATCTAAAATGCAGTTCTCATCTCAAGAAGCTGGAGCTGGAACAGAAGAACAGGCTTAACCCATTCACGGGAAAGCAGTTGATCACAATTAGAGCAGAGATCAATGAATTAGAAACCAGGAACACAGTAGAGCAGATCAACAGAACTAAAAGCTGGTTCTTTGAAAGAATAAATAACATTGATAAGCCACTGGCGAGACTTATTCAAAGGAATAGAGAAAGGACCCAAATTAATAAAACTATGAATGAAAAAGGAGAGGTCACAACCAACACCAATATAATAGGAAGAATCATTAGAAACTTTTATCAACAGCTTTATGGCAATAAATTAAACAACCTGGAAGAAATGGATGCCTTCCTGGAAACCTATAAACTACTAAGACTGAAACAGGAAGGTACTGATTATTTAAACAGACCAATTAATTATGAAGAGATTGAAGCAGTGATCAAAAGCCTCCCCAAAAACAAGAGTCCAGGGCCTGACAGATTTCCCAGGGAATTCTACCAAACATTCAAAGAAGAAATAATACC
The DNA here is from genome assembly GCF_002007445.2 of Ailuropoda melanoleuca. Classification (NCBI taxonomy): domain Eukaryota; kingdom Metazoa; phylum Chordata; class Mammalia; order Carnivora; family Ursidae; genus Ailuropoda; species Ailuropoda melanoleuca. Next base: position 1,976 of record NW_023197496.1, read on the forward strand.
TATTCTCCTGAAGTTGTTTCAAAAAATAGAAACANACCACAATATAATAAAATAAAATTAAAAAAAAAAAAAAGCCTCCCCAAAAACAAGAGTCCAGGGCCTGACAGATTTCCCAGGGAATTCTACCAAACATTCAAAGAGAAATAATACCTATTCTCCTGAAGTTGTTTCAAAAAATAGAAACAGAAGGAAAACTACCAAATTCATTCTATGAGGCCTGTATTACCTTGATGCCCAAACCAGGCAAAGACCCCATCAAAAAGAAGAATTACAGANATGAGGCCTGTATTACCTTGATGCCCAAACCAGGCAAAGACCCCATCAAAAAGAAGAATTACAGACCGATATCCCAGATGAATACGGACGCCAAAATTCTCAGCAAGATCCTAGCTAATAGGATCCAACAGTGCATTAAAAGGATCATCCATCATGACCAAGTGGAATTCATCCATGAGATGCAAGCGTGGTTCAACATTCGCAAATCGATCGGTGTGATAGATCATATAAACAAGAAAAGAGTCAAGAACCATGATCCTCTCAACTGATGCAGAAAAAGCATTTGACAAAATACAGCATCCTTTCCTGATTAAAACCCTTCA
>NW_023197497.1:0-1403 GCF_002007445.2 Ailuropoda melanoleuca
GAGAACGGTCTGCGATCCCTCTGTTCTGAGACAGAGGCTGAGATTCGGCCACTGCTGCTCTGACTCTCAGAGGAGGCACAGCAGACCGCCAGGGAAAGCTGCCAGAGGACAAAAGCCTGGAAATACTGGCTCACATTGTGCCCATCCCCATCCCCCCTTGCAGGGGACATGGAGGCCCTACCCAAACAGGGTTGCCTGAGTATCGGTGCGGCAGGCCCCTCCCCCAGAAGGCAGGCTGAAAAACCAAGAAGCCCACATCCCTAAGGTCCCTATAAAAGAAGGGAGCATGGCCTGGGTCCTGGTCAATAATTTGGACTCTGGACAACCCCGCAACCTCTCCTTATCAGAATGACGAGAAGGAGAAATCCCCCCCAACAAAGAAAAGACAATGAGTCTGTGGCCTCTGCCACAGAACTAATGGATATGGATATACCCAAATTATCAGAAATGGAATTCAGAGTAACAAGGGTCAAGATGGTGTGTAGACTTGAAAAAAGTATTTACGAAAATGTTAACAAGAATATAGAATCTCTAAGGGCGGAAATGAGAGTGAATCTGGCAGAAATTAAAAATTCTATGAGCCAAATGCAGTCAAAACTAGAGGCTCTGATGGCCAGGGTGAATGAGGCAGAAGAACGTATCAGCGAATTGGAGGATGGGTTAGTAGAAGAAAAAGCTAAAATAGAATCAAGACTCAAAAAAATCCATGCTCAGGAATGTAGGTTACGGGAGATTACTGACTCAACGAAACGTTCCAATGTCAGAATCATCAGCATCCCCGAGGGGTGGAAAAAAACAGAGGTCTAGAAGAGATATTTGAACAAATTGTAGCTGAAAACTTCCCTAATCTAGCAAGGGAAACAAGCATTCGTGTCCAAGAGGCAGAGAGGACCCCATCCAAGCTCAACCAGGACAAACCTACGCCACGGCATGTCATAGTGCAATTCGCAAATATTAGATCCAAGGATACAGTACTGAAAGCAGCCAGGGCAAAGAAAGTTCTCACGTACCAAGACAAAGATATCAGAATTATGTCAGACCTGTCTACAGAGACCTGGAATGAGAGAAAGGCTTGGGGGGGCATTTTTAAAGCTCTTTCAGAGAAAAACATGCAGCCAAGGATCCTTTATCCAGCAAAGCTGTCATTCAGAATTGATGGAGAAATAAAGACGTTCCAAAATCGCCAATCATTAACCAATTTCGTAACCACGAAACCAGCCCTACAGGAGATATTAAGGGGGGCTCTATAAAGGTAAAAAGGCCCCAAGAGTGATACAGAGCAGCAAGNCAGAACAAAAAGTCACAATCGATAGAAACAAAGACTTTACTGGCAACATGGCATCATTAAATCATATCTCTCAATAATCAGTCTCAATGTAAATGGCCTAAATGCTCCCATAAAA
>NW_023197497.1:1431-2130 GCF_002007445.2 Ailuropoda melanoleuca
GCCACAGGGTTGCAGATTGGATAAAAAGACATGACCCATCCATTTGCTGTCTACAAGAGACTCATTTTGAACCTAAAGATACATTCAGACTGAAAGTAAAGGGATGAAATACCATCTTTCACGCCAATGGACCTCAAAAGAAAGCTGGGGAAGCAATTCTCACATCAGACAGACTGGATTTTAAACTAAAGACTATATTAGAGACACCGAAGGGCACTGTATTATTCTTAAAGGATGTATCCAAAAAGTGGATATGACAATTATAAATATATATGCCCCCAACAGGGGAGCAGCAAGATACACAAGCCAACTCTTAACCAAAATAAAGAGACATATAGATAAGAACACAGTAATAGTAGGGGACCTCAACACCCCACTATCAGAAATAGACAGAACACCCTGGCAAAAACTAAGCAAAGAATCAAAGGCTTTGAATGCCATACTCGACGAGTTGGACCTCATAGATATATATAGAACACTACACCCCAGAACAAAAGGATACTCATTCTATTCTAATGCCCATGGAACATTCTCAAGAATAGACCATGTTGTGGGTCACAAAACAGGTCTCAACCGATACCAAAAGATTGAAATTATCCCCTGAATATTCTCAGACCACAGCACTTTGAAATTAGAACTCAACTACAAGGAAAAATTTGGAAGAAACTCAAACACTTGGAGACTAAGAACCATCCTGCT
>NW_023197498.1:0-766 GCF_002007445.2 Ailuropoda melanoleuca
CAAAACAAGCAGCAGACAAAGAGCCACCCCCAGGGGCAAAGAACACAGACCACAGAGGCTAAGCTTAGGCCAATTTGCAGTCTGGAGATGGTCTGGAGCTAGAATGCCCCCAAGGCCCCTGCGGTCGCGGGTCAGTCAGAGCGCATACCCTGATGCTGCACTGTGGTAACCAGTGACAAGTCTCCTGGTCACTTCCTCCACGAGACACCCCTGAGCCCCGACTACTCCAGCCTGCTGCTCGGAGCTCCCATTCCTCTTTTTGACCCCGTTGTTTACTCTTCCCTTCACTTACATAGNCCATAGGGTATAAGTATGTTTAATTCCATACTACTCTGTCACTTAAATGTTTGTATCATGCTCTCAGTGAAACTATACTTTGCACCATCCATCCTGATGTCTCATCACTTGCTGCATTGCATGACTTAACTGGGGACTAGGAATACCCTCACAGCGTCATCACTAGGAGTGGAGAGTTTCCCATTACCATATGGTCATGTTGTCCCCCTTAGCTCAGGGCCACCAGAAAGGGCAGCTGGGGGCGGAGGAACAGGCCAAGGCTGCTAAGTGTGGCTGGGGCAGGCAGAGCTCTGATTTGAAGCTTAACTCCCATCTAGATGGTGATAGTGAAGGCTCTTCACAGAGAAAGGGCCATTGTCTGTGAGCCCTGACATGGAAAAGTGGAGAATTCCCATTGTAATTCCCTCTCTGACCCTTAGGATATGCAGCAAAGTTACATTTAATTTTTTAAACATTGAGGGACTTCCTG
>NW_023197499.1:0-1076 GCF_002007445.2 Ailuropoda melanoleuca
GTGGTGTGAGGAGACTTGGCCACCTCTGCTGGCTGTGAGGATGGAAAGGATCATGAGCCAGGGGGTGCAGGTTTTCTAGAAGCTGGAAAAGACAAGGAAAGGCTTCTCCCTTACAGCCTCCAGAAGGAACCAGCCCTGCCGGCACCTTGACTTTTTCCCAGGGAGACTCATTTCAGACTTCTGAACTTCCAACCACACAATCATAAAATTGTGTTGTCTTATGCCACAGTTTGTGGCTGATTCGTCCCAGAAGCCACAGGAAAGTGAATACAGAGCACTTCCTTTCTGGCAAACTTGAGGCTGAAACCACTGACACCTCTTTTGGCTTCTTGTGGGTCGGGAGGCAGGTGAGCAGGAGACCAGAGCCTTCTGTCCTGCAGCCCAGCTGAAGCCCTGTGTTAGGTCCCTCGTGGGGAGTGGGGAGCTCTTGAAGGGCTCAGAGGTGTAAAGGAGGGGCCCCAGGGCAGACCTTGCTGATGCTGTCCTGCACAGGGACCTCAAAGGGGCNATAAAGGAGGGGCTCCAGGGCAGACCTTGCTGATGCTGTCCTGCACAGGGACCTCAAAGGGGCCACGGGGGTCCCTGACAGAGTGTCCTGAGGGGAGTGGTCACAGGGCAGCAGCGGGAAAGTCTGCTGGGGTCCAGCTCTGCTCACCTGTCATTGGGGTTGATCAGAGTCACGGGCTGGTTGCTGGTGATGCCCTGGGTAAGTGGAAACGAGGAATCCCAGCTGGCTGGTGTGGGTCCTGGCACAGGCTTGGGAGAGCCTGCTAGAACTGGTGCTAAACACACAGAGCAGAGCAGGGCTGTGAGGGTGACGCAGTGGCTCCCCTGGCCTTCTCCACTCCCCACCCCCAGGCTGAAGAAGCTTCGGTCTCAGCACCGTNGACCGTCGCTCAGGCTCGTTGGTCCGCCCTTGCATCTTTCTGGTTTCTCATCCCAAACATGCGGTCACTACATTTGCAGAGAAACACCAGTTCCCCGTCTGGGAAGCACTTGGGGTGCGGGCTCGGGAGCAACTAGGTTCAGCTCAGTCTCAGTGTCCTGTGTGGCACAGCTGAGCACGTCAGAGCCAC
>NW_023197500.1:0-627 GCF_002007445.2 Ailuropoda melanoleuca
CTACAAACGGATAATATGTGATGGTTAATCATTACTTGGCTAGAAGGGAGGAGAGGCATTTTTAGTAGTGCCGAAAGTTAGAAGCTGGGAAAAAGGGAGTTTGGGACCAAATATGAAACAGCAGTGATTAAATCAAAAAAAACAATTCCTCTACTGTAGAGAATTGCCATCAGCTAGCTGTTCTGATCCACTCAAGAAATAAAAAGGAGGCACCTACTCAAATATGTATTCACTACTCTGCAAGGGGTCAAGCATATGACATGGGATACGGACTCTAGTTCTTGACCCCTAAACTGTGTGGTTCGACCTGGTCTAAGTTTACAAACTCTTGCACTTCATCCGTGAGCTAATTATTCAACTGAAATCATCACGGCACTGGTCTGTAATTTAATCCAAAATAAATATACGGTCACAAATTGAATAAGGAGGGGTTGTTAGTCCANTTGAATAAGGAGGGGTTGTTAGTCCATTTAGGAAGAGTATTTTAGTTGTTGACATGAAGTGGTATGCCAGGGAGGTCAAGTCAATAACCACAGAAAAGTGTTCCCTCAACAGGAAGAAAAACCTTTCTGGAATGGAAAATAAACTAAAAAGAGAAATGAAGAATTTGGAAAAGATAATTTCTAG
>NW_023197501.1:0-598 GCF_002007445.2 Ailuropoda melanoleuca
CCTCTACATGCAGGATGCACAAGTAAATTCTGCATTCCCAAAGGCCTTTTTGCACAAAGTTTACTCAAATTGCACTAACAGAAAGCCCTTCCTGGGACATCAGTCATCAGGATGACATCAGACTAAAATAACCAAAATCATATTTACACATATGACATAACAACTACTGCCAAATTTGAAGTAATTTCAAATAAGTATAAATGACAAATTCAATAATACAGGTTAAACAATGCAACAATATTACTTAAAATCATCACTTGCATTTATTGTTAAATAAAATAAAAATAATCCTTTTAAAGATTTTATTTATTTATTTGTCAGAGAAAGAGAGAGAGCAGAAGCAGGGGGAGCTGCAGGCAGAGGGAGAGGCAGACTTCCTGTTGAGCAGGGAGCCTGATGCAGGACTCAATCCCAGGACCCTGGGATCATGACCTCGTGATGGCAGATGCTTCACTGACTGAGCCACCCAGGCGCCCTAAAATAAAAATTTTTTTTAAAAAGAGCATCATTGGGGCGCCTGGGTGGCACAGCGGTTAAGCGTCTGCCTTTGGCTCAGGGCGTGATCCTGGCGTTATGGGATCGAGCCCCACGTCAGGCT
>NW_023197501.1:763-1404 GCF_002007445.2 Ailuropoda melanoleuca
TTTTTTTTTTTCCCCTTAATTTGGGTTTAGCATCCAGTGACATGGAGATAATTTCCCATCTGTAATTTTTTGCCCCATTTAGGTTATTAAACATTATAACCTTGTATTTAGGCCGGCTTCATTAAATATGTGTGTTCTTATCAATCTGAGTCCTCATATCCGTCCATAGCATTGTGTGCTACCAGCCGTTCTGTTCTCTCTAATGGGTCTGTAACAGTAATGCCACCAAGACAAGGCTGGGAAAGAGCAGGGAAGCCTAAGAATAGCACACCAGCTTCGAGGCAAGGAGAGCCCAATAATTTCAATGTGGAAGAGCTTCTGATAGTCTGGAATGTGACACCAAATTAGGCAAGATAGCGCAATATTGAAATTTATCTTCATTCGAACAAGAACAAAAAAAGGCGCAAAGTGCACCAGAGAAGACTCTTAGGTCACTGCAATGTCACAGCCAACGAAGCTCATGTTTGGGTCCCACTGTCAAGCACCGTTAGGTCTTGGGGAGGAATGTTCCTCTGTGATCATTATTCCTGAAGGGTCATAGGACGAGGTACTTGCGGATGATAACAGATTAGCATAGATATAACACATATATATTTTTATAGATAAATAATGTGTATATATATTCATATTTTTATAAATGT
>NW_023197502.1:0-1538 GCF_002007445.2 Ailuropoda melanoleuca
TCCCTTTGGCCCAACTCTTTCTTGGTCTTCGATTTTCTGATACAGAAGTTAAGAGAAAAAAACTAGCAACATGAAAATCATTGAAAAGCAAAGACTCAAACATTTTCAATAGCTCATCCCCTAAACATCTTTTCCTTAAGGAAATACTTAGCAAGACTCAGGAACCTAAATAAATTTATCAATATTAATAAACTATAATAAGCATACATTGAGTGATGCCATGTGCCGTGCACTGCACTTAATTATTTATTTTCATTTTCTCATTTAATTCTCAAAAAAAAACCTGGTGAAATGGGAGATATTAGTATCTCCAGATAGAGAGGAAGAAAATGAGATACAGAAAAAAGACAAATGAAGACATCTGTCCACACAACACAGCTAGTAAGTCTTAGTTCTGTCAGGCTCTCTGCTCAGCAGGGAGTCTTCTTCTCCCTCCCTCTCTCTTTCTCTCTCTCAAATAAACAAATAAATCTTAAATTAAAACAAAAAATCTTAGTACCTGGCTTTGAATTCCAGGTCACTTGCCTTAAGACCACTATATAACCATTGAACTACACTGCCTCCCAAATGGGGTTGGAGATCGTATCATATGTTTCTCATCACTTCTACTCAGGAGTTTCAGGGTTTTTTAGGACACCTTCATTCTCTGGACAAATCTTTTCCCAAAATACGGTCCATAGAGCAGTGGTGGTTCCAAGGGTCAAGCAGTCCTCAGGTAATTTATTTCAGAGACAAAAGCATAGAACAATGTTGTTCACATTCATTTAGTTATTTTCATGTGCATAAAAGATGGCCATACCATGTTTGACATTTTTGTCATTGAGAGGTAATATAATTGTACTGCCCTTGAAACCGGCCTAGCCTTAGTGACTTATTTCATCAATAGAATGTAAAATTGATTATCTGAAGCCTTTAATTCTGTGCTGCTAAAAGTCTTAAATGTTCCACGTGTATCTCTTGAGATAGTCGCTCTTGGATCCCCAAACCACCGTATTAGAAATCCACCTACCCTGTTTTACACACCACAAGGAAAGACACTGTGACTACCTGGAAAGAAAGGAGGTCCCAGCTGATCCCAGTTTTCACTCCCACTAAAGTACCAGGCATATCAGTAAAACATTTTAGAATCCCCAGGCCAGTCATCATCACTGAATGCCAGGGAGTAAACCCAGTCAGTGCCATGTGGAACAGAAAAATCAACCAGCCAAACTCTGCTCATATTCCGACTCATAGAACTGTGAGATGTAGTTTGAGGTTGTTTTAAGGCACTGGGTTTTAGGGTAGTTTGTTACACAGCACTAGATATCCAGAACAATAAAATTAATAATGATTTTTATAGAACCCATGTGAGATTCTTACCAATCATTAAGTCTGTAAAGGTCACAGAAGGGCTTCAAAGATAGCATTGATCAGTTTATTTTGGCTGACATTTGTTGACAGCATGCAGTCAGTCAGTCTGCACCAAGGTATTCACATTTCTCTGTAATTGTTTTCAGTTGTTAAATTTATACTTTTGTTGGTACTATAGTCCATCATTA
>NW_023197503.1:0-1889 GCF_002007445.2 Ailuropoda melanoleuca
AGCCGCAGGTGAGACTGCGGCGGGCCAGCCCCAGGTGGCGCTGCATCTCCTGGACAGACTGCGCCCTGTCCCTCCCCACACCTGTGGTCCGTTCCCGGCACGCTGTTTTTCCTGGTCCTCCTCTTCCTCTCATCCAGCCACTCGCCTTAGGGAAAGGAAGCCAACCTAAGACCTTTGAGTATTTAAGATTTGGGTTTTATTATCTTAATTTTTAAAGTAGGTGATATGAACATAATACGTATTCGGTTTTGTTTTTATGTTTTCAGTTTTTGAGTGTAGCTGTGAAAAATGATGATTCACTCGTACTACTTACTGTGTCCCAAGCACACTCCTGTGCATTGGTGGGTTCACTGTCTGAATGGCTGGTGCCTCCCAAGCACCCTGGGGGGCATTTCATGGCTTCAGGACACTGTCCATAGCGAGGGGCATCGCTGTTTGCTCTTAGGAGCTTGTGGGTTCTGTCGTCTCCTCGCTTACAAGGTGTCGTACATAGCGTTGGGTTCCAGTTGTTGGTTTTGTCTTAAGCTGAGTGGGGGGAAAGTGCGTGCTGGTGGGTTTGATTCAGGGCGGGTCAGAGAAGGCTCACCGCGGGCGGGTGCCGCCCCGCTTCCCTGGAGCAAGGCCCCGTCCTCTGTGTTGGCATTTTGTTATTAAGTCTTCTAAAAAATTCATTTAAAATCATCCATTACTTTCAGGAATGAATGGACATATCGATAGACAAAGGGAACATTAAGAGTTAAAATTTTCCTAACTTTTTAAGTTTAAATTTTGATTCAGTTCAGGGCCATGATTTCTTTTGTTCACAGTGAAAGCGTTTANTTATTAAGTCTTCTAAAAAAATTCATTTAAAATCATCCATTATTTTCAGGAATGAATGGACATATCGATAGACAAAGGGAACATTAAGAGTTAAAATTTTCCTAACTTTTTAAGTTTAAATTTTGATTCAGTTCAGGGCCATGATTTCTTTTGTTCACAGTGAAAGCATTTATCATTTTTTACTTCTTGGAAATTTGTTCAACGTGCTAAACCAACGTATCAATGTTTTGCTTGGTCCAAAAAAAGTCATTTGTCAAATCTTCCACCCGTACAGAACTGCTGGGGNGAGTTTAAATTTTGATTCAGTTCAGGGCCATGATTTCTTTTGTTCACAGTGAAAGCGTTTATTCATTTTTTACTTCTTGGAAATTTGTTCAACGTGCTAAACCAACGTATCAATGTTTTGCTTGGTCCAAAAAAAGTCATTTGTCAAATCTTCCACCCGTACAGAACTGCTGGGGGACATTCTCAAGGACTGGCCCCAGGAGGCCGACGGGATCGACTCGGTGATCGTGGTAGACAGTGTCCCTCAGGTGGGGCCCGACTGCCTGGAGAAGCTCAAAAATGTCATTCATAAGATCTTTTCCAAGTTTGGGAAAATCACAAATGATTTTTACCCGGAGGAGGATGGAAAGACAAAAGGGTGAGTGGTGTTGGTCCCTCACATGCCGCCGTGGTCCCTGTGGACGCCCGCCGGGCGCACCTCACCTGGTGGTTCTGCTCTTTGTTGATTCCCTGCCCCCAGCTGAGGACTCCAGACAGGCAGCGGGAGATCCCTGTGGTTCTTGAATTCGGGTATTGTGGGCTGGCGGCCCCAAGATTTCGATCTTCTGCCATCAGAGCGGTAATCGACACAAGGTGAATCCTGGATAAAGAGACCAGCAGATAGGAAGCTGGCAAATTTCAGGGAAATTTTACATACGGTATTTTATTGGTTCTGAAATGAGCTTCCCCCCCTCACATTTTCAGTCTCTGAAATGGGGCTACTTCTTACAGTCCAGGTGAAAGCTGTGTGTCACTGCTTAATTAGCAATGTTGTCCCCGCCTGTTACCTTAACTAGCAGATCTGT
>NW_023197504.1:0-1390 GCF_002007445.2 Ailuropoda melanoleuca
CATCCAAATATAAATAAGATAGATCTAGTCCCTGCCCCGGAGGAGCTCCCCATCTAGTGAGAAAGGCTGGCATGATACAACACAGGGGTAGGTGCTGGGCACTACGGAAGCAAAGAGAAGGGATTGCAGAGGAGGGGCCATTGGAATGCATTTTGTTTGTGTGTTTTTTAAGATTTTATTTATTTATTTGACAGAGAGACAGCGAGAGAGGGAACACAGGGTTGGGGGGACTGTGAGAGGGAGAAGCATGGGGCTCGATCCTAGAATGCTGGGATCGTGATCCAAGCAGAAGGCAGACACTTAATGACTGAGCCACCCAGGTGCCCCATTGGAATGAGTTTGAATCACACAACAAACCAAGTGGCTTCTTCCATCAGTGAAACACAGGCTTTATCTTGGAAATGATTGAACTGCATGGGTCTTTGGAGTTCAATACATGTGTCAATTACCATATTTATGTCTTACTTATAGAAAAGATTGGCTGCATTTACTGGGGCCAGTTCCTCCAGCATTGCTAAGTCACCTGACACATCATCCTGTGCCACCCAGAGAAGGAGCCTGCCAAAAGGTACCCTGTGTTTCATATCAAAATAGAACCAAAATGCGAAAAAAAAAAAAGCCAATTCAAAGGAACCTTAGTCTCATCGTTGATGCTACATTAGATTGAAATAGAAGTGCTATTTTCCCTCTGATTATAAAAGTAAAACATACTCGTTAAACTTAGAGAATTAAAAAGAGCTTTAAAAAAACTACCATTAATTCTACCACCATTTTTTAACTTCTTGTGCTATTTTGGTATGTATCTTTTTCATTTTTTTTTTAAAATAAACTCTCTGCCCAATGTGTGGGGCTCAAACTCATGACCCTGAGATGAAGGGTTGCATGTTTTACTGACTGGGCCTTTCAGGCACCCCTCTAATTTCATATTTCTAGAAATATACAAAAATGTATATATTTTTAGCATAGTTGAGATCAAAATTGTGTTGTCAGCTCTGGTCTTTTTTTTTTTCCTTGATGCTATATTTTGAGTCTTTCCCCTTAGTCGGTTGAAGTTATTTGTAAATATATGTAATGGCTTCATAATAGTCCATTCTACGTAGGTTGCTTAACCATGCCCTTATGTTGAAGATTTATATTGTTTTCTAATTTTTGCCGTTTGTACAGAAATCTTTGTACCNTCTTTGTACCTCTGATCTGTTTCTTAGGATAGATTCTTAGGAGATGGTTTTCAAATCAAAAGGTACGAGAATGTTAACAGCTCTTGAGGTGTATTGCCTTTGCAATATTAATTTTTTTTTAAGATTGTATGTATTTCTTCAACAGAGATAGAGACAACCAGTGAGAGAGGGAGCACAAGCAGGGGGAGTGGGAGAGGAAGAAGCAGGCTCAT
>NW_023197505.1:0-559 GCF_002007445.2 Ailuropoda melanoleuca
CACCAAATAATGGCAAATGAAAATAATCTAGGCTTTTTAAAGAAGGTTACAGAGAAAAAATAATGAAAATAACATGGCTTCCAGGAAGAATTAAAAAAAACAAAACAAAATTGGGGCGCCTAGGTGTCCCAGTCGTATAGGGTCTGCCTTCAGCTCAGGGCATGATCCCAGGGTTCTGGGATTGAGTCAGGCATCGGCTTCCTGCTTCACTGGGAGCCTGCTTCTTCCTCTTCCACTCCCCCTGCTTGTGTTCCCTCTCTGGCTATCTGTCTCTCTGTCAAATAAATAAATAAAATCTTTAAAAAAAAAAAAACCCCAAAACCAAACAANCCCAAAACCAAACAACAACAACAACAACAAAAGTAATGGGTAGAATTATTTTACTGTATATAAATTATTTAAGGTAGCAAATGTCCTGTCAGATGGCAGTGATTATAAGGGACAGTCAATTGGATTCCAGTTTACAAACTAAATTTCCACTGAGAATACTAGAACACATAGGTAAATGAGATTCAGCATTTACCTGGGAAAGACTAGGAAACGGAATATGTAAGCCAAT
>NW_023197506.1:0-962 GCF_002007445.2 Ailuropoda melanoleuca
GGGCCAGGTGAGGTGAGGACTCTGGGCCAGCTGGCAGCCCTCTGCTCTTGGGGGTCAGTCCGTCTGCTTCCCGGGCGCTGTCTGTTGTCCCTGACAGATGTGGAGGAGAAGGCCTCTTTAGCGTCTGGATCACAGAAAGCAGCCCCTGCACCAGCAGGCTCGTTCCTGCAAACACGAGCCCCCAGCTCAGCTTGACTGAAGCACAGAGGGCCACGCAGGACAGTTAAACAAAGAATGGGAAGTTCTGTCAAGCCTATCTTCAGAAAATGGGATAGAATAATTTTCCTTGTAGGATGAAAGTGTTCTTTTTGGAAATGAAGTCGATTTTGTAGTGACAACCCCTAAAGACAAAGGGTGGTTTTTGTTGTTGTTTTGGTTTTTTTCCCCACACAGAAACTGTGAAACCCCAAACACTAGGACTCAGCTCTGATGAGGGAGAGGTGTGAGTGTACCGTTGCCTCTGGGCGAGAGCGAGCTTGTAGGTTGTAGTGCTGTCAAGGAGGTGACATGTTATTCTTCAAAATCTGCAAAGCTAACTTAATAAACTCAAACTTCGCTCCAAGTTGTTGTTGTTTTTAAATCCAGTTTAAATAGGAAGGTTGAACGTGATGTTGATGTGAACATATTGTCCTTTTTGGTTTTTGAGGCTCAGTTAGTTCTGTGCTTTGAACAAGGCCTTTCTTGTGTATGCTTGTCTATGGCTGAAAAGTGAAAGACCATGTGGGCCCACAAGAAAAGAGGGGGCGCCCGGGTGGCTCACGCGGTTGAGTGTCAGACTCTTGATTTCAGCTCAGGTCATGATCTTGGGGTCCTTGGATCGAGCTCCACATCGGGCTCCGCACTCAGCATGGAGTCTGCTTGGGATTCTTTCTCCTTCTGCCCCTCCCCCCCGACTTGCGTTCTCTCTCTCTCTCAAAATTAAAGATTGAGGATAGTTTAATAGGGTCAAAAGATGACTTCAG
>NW_023197507.1:0-660 GCF_002007445.2 Ailuropoda melanoleuca
TCTTGTCTCGCTCTGTGGTAAAGATTAGGCTGTCAAGTGGTTAACGATAACGTGGGAGTCTGAGACGACAGGAGGATTGAATTGCCATATGCAGAAACCTGTGGAAAAAGAAAATTATAAGGAGGTCATGGAACTCCTGAAGCATTTTCCCTTTGGATGCTGTAACATGGAACCTACATTGACCAAATGAGTTACCAGAAAAGGAAAGAGAGAACTAATAAGCATGGAACACCTACAATGTGCTGGATGCTTTCATACATTATCCCATTTACTTTTCACAGTGATTCTGCACGGAAAATATTGCCATAAGAGTTCTATAAACAGTTACCATCTAATAAGCACTTTATCCGCATTATGTTACTTGGTGTTCAAGCAGTATTATGTTACACTCTTACACCTCATTTTATAAATTTCTGTCTGATATTTGCATGTCAGCATGTATCAAACTTATAAGAACTTTCTAAGGGTTAGTTTTCTTACAAGGCCTGAAAGCTCCTNGAGGACTGAAAGCTCCTTGAGACCCATAATCTACTCATAATCACACTCCCCAGAACCAAATATGCTCACTCAGTTTAAATTAAATTGAATGTTTTTACACCAAATTGTCTCAATACCTCTTTGAGGGTCAGGGAGGTGTACTCTTTATTTTTGTATCCTTGG
>NW_023197508.1:0-1053 GCF_002007445.2 Ailuropoda melanoleuca
TGATGCAGTGACCTCTTAACTGATCTTTCTTTCCATTCTGAAGTTTCCTCAGCTTATTCTTCAAACAAGTGCCCAGAGCGACCCTTCTAAAACTGTGTCTTGTATGTATAAATGAATGCCTACTCATCACATTGAGATAGAATTCAAAGTCCTAACTCTTTATGACCCATGGCATTCTACTGATGTGACCTGCAGCTCTCTCTCCAAGCCTATGTCTTCCACCCTCCACTTTCTTGTGGTGCTCATTATTACTGGGCTCACTGCATCAGGGCCTTTGCACTTTCTGTTCTTTCTTCCTGGAATGGTTTCATTCATTCATCTCAACTCAGTTGTCAACTCCTTTGACATGATTTCCCTACCACCCTATTTAACATACCATCCATTGCTCTGTTTTACTTTTGCCCATGGCACTTCATTATGTCCATGCTGTCAGAGGTAGATATGGCCTAGCCCTTGCCTACCATATCCAGTCCTATGATTTTTAACTTAGAGCCATCTCTCATATCAGTCGCTCCCTCCCCATTTCCACATTGGTGGTCATTGACTCCTGTTTGGGATATTAGGGTTCTCTAGGGAAACAGAACCAATAGGTAGGTGTGGGGTGTGCGTGTGTGTGTGTGTGTATACGTGTGTGTGTGTGAAGAGATGTGCTACGTGGACTTGGCTCCTGTGATTATGGAGACTGAGAAGTTCCAGGATCTGCAAGCTGGAGATCCAGAAAATCCAGTGGTGTGATTCTAGTTTGAGTCTAAAGGCCTGAGAACCAAGGGAGCTAATGGTGTTAATCCCAGTCCAAGGGCAGGAGAACACTAATGTCCCAGCTCCACAAGCAGGCAGGAAGTAAAAAGGGTGAATTCCTCCTTCCTCTACCATTTGTTCTATTCAGGCTCTCAAGGGTTTGGTGATGCCCATCCCATTGGAGGAGGGACAATCTGCTTTACCAAGTGTGCAGATTCAAACACTGATGTCATACAGAAACACTGCACAGACACACTGGAATGATGTTTAATCTGGACACCCCTTGGCCCAGTCTCATTGACATATAAAAGTTAC
>NW_023197510.1:0-278 GCF_002007445.2 Ailuropoda melanoleuca
TGCATTCCCACCAACAATGTAGGAGGGATACCCTTTCTCCACATCCTCTCCAGCAATTGTTGTTTCTTGCCATGGCTATTTTTGCCATTCTAACTGGCATAAGGTAGTATCTCAGTGTGGTTTTGATTTGAATTTCCCTGATGGCTAAAGATTTTGAACATTTTCTCATGTGTCTGTTAGCCATTTGTATGTCATCATTGGAAAATTGTCTGTTCATATCTTCTGCCCATTTTATGATTTGTTTGTTTCTTGTGTATTGAGTTTGAGAATTTCTTTGT
>NW_023197510.1:472-583 GCF_002007445.2 Ailuropoda melanoleuca
TGAAAAAGGTTGCTTTGGCCAATGTCCTAGAGGTTGCTGACTATGTTCTCCTCTAGAATTTTGATGGATTCCTGTCTCACCTCGAGGTCTTTCATCCATTTGGAGTTTATT
>NW_023197513.1:0-430 GCF_002007445.2 Ailuropoda melanoleuca
GATGAAAAGTACATCTCAGAGAAGTTGCTGGTCAGGCTTGTCTATGGCATGGCCACAGCTGCTGCCTGTAGGCCCTGAAACAGGTTCATGTCTCACTCTGTCTGAGGCTACTTGGGGGAAAGCCTCAGTTCCTACAAAAGCAGGGAGAAGTGAGAAAGGAAAGAGGATTCAAGATTCCCTAAGAGGAAATTGATCATTACACCCCCAGATTTTATCTTCTTTATAAGTGTAAGTGGATATTTTTAATTATCTTAAGGAAGCATACATAACATGTTAGAGGAAGAACATGTTCTACCCAGTTTTTTCAAACAACAAAATAAGGTATATACACATAAATTAAAGAAGCATACCTAAGATTAAGTTGCTCTAAGTCTTTTTTAAGAAAAAGGTAGAGAAATTAGAGCAAACAACAAAAAGAATGAGGTAGCAC
>NW_023197513.1:452-618 GCF_002007445.2 Ailuropoda melanoleuca
CACAAAATCACTACTTACAATTATGTTCTTATTAGAGACGTTACTCACTGGACAAATCTTATCGTTTTCTTTCTGGATGCCATTTTTAAGCTTTCCTATATCAAAATGAGTATTCAACCATTCTTCCAAAAACTGGGTTATTTCTTTCCTATTACTTAGCACTTGC
>NW_023197514.1:0-622 GCF_002007445.2 Ailuropoda melanoleuca
GTGAGCACTGCCTTCCCCTGGATGACTAGATCCCAGAACCTTCTGGGGAGCTTTTCAAAAACACATGTTCCTGGGATCCCACGCCTGGAGTGTCTAATTCTGCAGCTCAGACTAGCACTTCCTCGACTTTGATGGGCGCAAGAACAGCCCAGGAGCTTATTAAAAATGCAGATTCTGATGCAGTGGATCTAGGATGGGGCTGGAAGCGTTCATTTCTAACAAGTGTCCGGGTAATGCCAAGGCTGAGACCACACCGAGAAGCAAGGGGCTAGAGTTAGTGCTAGGAAAGCTGTTATTTTATTTTCCAAACAAATTCAATGCAACCAATTTAGGAACCGCTAAGGCACAGACAATTAGGAACATCCACTCACCACTCCCCTGGCTGTTAGTTATCTGCTCTCCCGTTTTATTACAGATACTTGTCTTTGTATTGGTTTGGCTCGTTATCTTCCNCGGTTTGGCTCGTTATCTTCCACAAAACTGCAAATCGTTAAGAACGATGACATTTAAAACTCTTTTGCATACCTCCATCTAGCAGAATACCTTGCAGAACTCACACCTACATGTATATATTAAAGAAAATGAAGTGTTGCTGCTTTAAGACTGATGTATCATAGATTCC
>NW_023197515.1:0-5550 GCF_002007445.2 Ailuropoda melanoleuca
TTGTGTTGGGATTGCTGGGACCAGGAATATGCTCCCTAGGAATAATGGGGATGATAATATCCCTGAATGGTTGAGTCCAGGTGGCAGTATTTAAGGCTAGGAAGCAATGTGGGTGTAACTATGTGATGGCCAACAATTGGAATGACAAAGGGGCAGAATGATGTGTAACCCTCAGGGATCTAACAATATGGATTATAGAGCATGGTGTCCCTCATAATAGGATATAGGGAGCCAGGGGGCGGGGGCTGCCTGGGTGGCTCAGTTGGTTCAGTGTCTGCCTTTGTCTCAAGGCATGGTCCCAGCTTTCTAGGATCCAGCTCGGCTTTGGGCTCCCTACTCAGTGGGGAGTGTGCTTCTGCCTCAGCCCCTCATGCTGCGTGTGCTCAGTCTCTCTCTCTCTCTCTCACCCCTCCCAAAATAAATAAGGAGATAAGTAAGTAAGTATATAAATAAATGAATAAAAATAAGGGCAGCTAAAGAGGGTGTAGCTTTGTTTGTGTTTGTGCTCGGGCACGCGTGCGCGCGCACGCACCCCCGCCTGCCACGTGTGTATTTAAAAGAGCTTACAAATATAAGAACAAAGGCTGTGGCCCTTGACCCCCGTGGAAGGGCATGATCCTTGACACAGTTTGTAGACCTCAGGCTATTCTCACATCCGTTAACCCGTCCTTGGAGAGACCAGTCTTCTTGTATGAAGGATCACGGCAAATGTATATCATCAAATATCCTTGGTCGTTGCCCAAGAATCTATAGCCATTGACCCAGGGCAAGCTGGAATACTCCTATGTTGGCAGGCTGTTGGACATGGGATCTGAATTGAGCGGAATGCAGGGGATCCAAAATCTTTGATGGCCCCTGTTGAATAGCCTGTTTTAGATGTTAGAGTGAAAGGAGAAGTTTCCTCATTATCTTCATCCCGGTGATCCNCTCGTCCCGGTTATCCATTTGGGGGAATTTGTGCCTCCTTCTACCATAATTGTAGGCTGTGTGCATCTAGGGTTCGTGGCTCTGTGAGTGGACAGCTAGCTGGAGGGGGACGTGGTAAAATTCTGATTGGCATGAAAACTCTGGCTGTCACCTTATGCCTTTGGGTTTCTAGTGCCAGGAAATCATCAAGCAAGGAAGGGAGCTATGGGAGCCGTCAGGAAGATGTTTAGCATTGAGGTGATCTGCAGGGGCATTCTTGGTATTCCCATGCGCAGCACCAACCGCTGATGAGCAAGTAGTGTAGCCTGAAGAGGACAGAGGAGGGACGCGCTCAGGGCTCTGAGGGATGGGGATGGAGGTCAGTGCCCCAGGCAAGTCAGCTAAAGGAGGCGAGGAGCCACCCACTAATTCCCCTCTTGTAGGTTCCTCTAGAACTTGTGGCAAAGCACATGGAGTGAGGTTAATGAGAGTAATCCATAGATACGAGCAGAGCTGGGGGTAGATATGTGATACTCATTCGCATCCCTTTTTCCATAAACGCCCTGATCTGCACGCGAGTGCAGAGTATGGACTAATCATGGCTCACACTGCTCACCCACACTGTTCTGCAGGCAATTGTCTTGGCCTAGGGGTGGACCACACCTGGAAGTCTGCCCCCCCCCGTCATTTCTACCCACCAGGGGTTGTCCACGGGTAGTGATAAGTGATGTCGCAGTACATAGGCCCAACCCCTTCGCCTCTAAGAGGAGCAGGCCCACAACACGGTCCACACCCCTCATCTGTGGGGTCAGAACGTGAGGGTAGAATTGAACTGAAACCACANATGAAACCACATTTTGCATTTGTTTCTTTTAGACCTCCCCTCTTTTGTTTCCCTCCGTTTCTTACTCATTTGTCCGGAGAGCTGTTCCTTACCCATCCTGTTTTAGTCTCCGGATTTTTGAATCCAATGTTAGAATGACATTTTGGGACAGTTCCCCTTAAACGGGCCTCCTTTAGGGAGACAGTTCCTAACATGGTGTGCTGTGTTACTCACGGGAGTGTGTCCTGTCCCTCAGGATAGAGAGCGATATTTTAAAAATTGGAGACTAAAGTCTAAAAGCAAGTGTGCAAAAAAACGGTAAGAAGAAACAGCATACTGTGAAAAGATTAAGTGCTTCAGGGGAGAATAGGTTCCAAAGGTTGACTGCCACCATTGTTACCATTTCTATTGTATGGAAATGTTTTGAAGGCACTGATACTGAGATTCGGAACACTGGTGTTAGGGTGATGTCAGGAGCAGGCTCACAAAACAGGGGTTTGAGAGCAAGTAGTTGGTTTGGGAGGTGATCTCAAGAAGTGCTGTAGGGAAACTGAGTAATGATGCAGGGAAGGGATGGGAGCCAAACCAGAACGTTTTCAAGAGCACATGACTCCTGTAGGAGGCTGGGGTTCCGCCCTGGCTGAGGACTTCTGGTCTCACACGCCCCACTGAAGGGGAAAGAGGCTAGAGTGCTTATCCACCAGGTGCTGCCCATTGGTTGAGGACTTCTCCTAGAGACTTACTTTCCCTACTTCTGGACTGCCGAGAGCCTCCTCCGTCACCTAGACAAAGCCCTCTGCAGNTGTCAACTAGACAAAGCCCTCTGCAGAGAGCTCCAGGTGCTTGCTGTAGACCACCAGTGTCAATGTCAGCACGGGGAGTGCTGGGGGAATAGCGGTGCAAATCTGAAAGTCATCTACTGTGGACTCCTCTTTCTGCAGGGAACACCAGAACCACAATCCGACAGCTACGCATAACAGTTCATGAGGGAAAACTAATGAGACACAGTGCCCTTCGATGTGTATGCCTGGAGACTTTAAGATTTATTTACGATCTAGGAACATCTCCATATGAGGAAACCTGGCAGGAAACAAAAATGTGATTGGGATGACATGCTGGTTGACAGTTCTCAGAGAACGTTCAAGCTCTGTATTCATTTGGGAGGGAGCTAGTAAGCAGGAGGTGGGGAGGAGGGTGTTGGTGGTGAGGGGCTGTGTTTGGAAGCCAACTCAGTGGAAAAGCCCGCCGGAACTGAGGTTGGACCTCAGTTGGCCTCTCATGATTCAGCTCGCGGTTGGACTACCTCAAGAAGATTGGTGATGAAAGAGAGCGGGGNCGCGGGATGCCGGCCAGGACAGTCAGCAGCAGAAGTCACCAGAGCAGGTTGGGCAGCAGCAGGTGGTCTAGCAACAGCTGGGGAGGCAGCAGCTGGACACACAGCAGTTGGGGCGGCAGCAGGTGGTCCTGCAGCAGGTGGTCTGGCAGCAGGTGGGGCGGCAGCAGCTAGAGATGCAACAGCTGGGCCTGCAGCAGCTGGAACCACCGCAGGAGGGGCGGCAGCAGCTGGACACACAGCAGCTGGGGCGGCAGCAGGTGGTCCTGCAGCAGGTGGTCTGGCAGCAGGTGGGGCGGCAGCAGCTAGAGATGCAGCAGCTGGGCCTGCAGCAGCTGGAGCCACCGCAGGAGGGGCAGCAGCAGCTGGACACGCAGCAGCTGGGGCGGCAGCAGGTGGTCCTGCAGCAGGTGGTCTGGCAGCAGGTGGGGCGGCAGCAGCTAGAGATGCAGCAGCTGGGCCTGCAGCAGCTGGAGCCACCGCAGGAGGGGCGGCAGCAGCTGGAGATACAGCAGCTGGGGCGGCAGCAGGTGGTCCTGCAGCAGGTGGTCTGGCAGCAGGTGGGGCGGCAGCAGCTAGAGATGCAACAGCTGGGCCTGCAGCAGCTGGAGCCACCGCAGGAGGGGCGGCAGCAGCTGGAGATGCAGCAGGAGGGGCGGCAGCAGCTGGAGCCACAGCAGCTGGAGCCACCGCAGGAGGGGCGGCAGCAGCTGGACACACAGCAGCTGGGGCGGCAGCAGGTGGTCCTGCAGCAGGTGGTCTGGCAGCAGGTGGGGTGGCAGCAGGTCTCCTGGCCACAGCCCTGGTCAGAGCAGACGGAGCCACAACAGGAGTTGACCATGATGTCAGAGGGTGGAGGTTCTCGGTGGGTTTGCAGGAAAGTGAAGGTCTTGAGTGTGGAAGTCTCCTTGTGCCATGGCCTCTATATAAAGCCCAAACAGGGTGGTCTGTCAACACGTCTTCCTTGTTGTTGTTTACCTAACATTTAAGTAGTTATCAGGTACAGAACAGTGTTTGTCTATGTAATGGTTTAAACTCATGGGAAACAAATTTTCTTTTCTACATGTGATCAATTCTATGTGGCCTCCTTTTTCCTCCTGACTCACACCCACTGGCATCTTCTGGACCGCCGTCTCCTCCTCTTCCTCCACAGAGGGCTGTTATGTGATAGGTGGCCTTTGCAATTACCTTTCTTCCTCTCCCCTCCGGGATCCCCTAGCAGGATGGGATCCGGGCCGACAAATCTCTGGTCGTGCATTTCTTCTGGTGTTCAGCGGGGAGGAAATCCCACGTGCATCGTGTGGCATGTGAGAAGTGGCACAAGACAAGAGGAAAAGGCCCTATATTACGGGTCATTGTTGAGCAATGAGGAAGGGGACAGCTGTCTATGTGTGTGTGATGTTGTTGATCCCTGCCACTGGCATGGGTTTTCCTGGGCGTTTCTACCTTTGGGATCACGTAGTCTACCCTAAAACCGTGGCAGGCCATTATCTGTACGGTTCCCGTCACTGCCCTGAGTCGTAGCTCATTAACTGTTAACTTTGCCGTCACATATTTTTCTGTTGCATTTCTCTGGATGGTCTTTACAGTCCGAAAAACTTAGCCTCATTTGTATTCTTATGTCATTCTTAATTGAAAATACTCTTCAACAGAGCAAAAAGGATATGATGAATAATCAGAAGGTGCCTCTCCTCAGAATTTATCTCCAGAGCTNTTCCAGAGCTGGGAAATCTATAGCACGTGTTTTTTTGTTTGTTTGTTTGTTTGTTTGTATGTCTGTCTGTCTGTTTGTTTGTTTGTTTTTTGGTGGGGGGATGTGTTTGAAATGTGTATGGATCTTAGTCAAGGTAACTTCATTTAGTTACTATTTCTCCTTCTTCTCCACTTAGTGATAGTCCAACTTTAGCATGCAGCAAGTCATCGAAAGGGCCTATGAAATACGTTGGGACAAATCCTACAGGTGGTGATTACATGGGGATCCTGATGTTTGGCATTTCTAGCAAGTACCCAGATGATGTGGTGCTGAAGGCACANATGTGCTGAAGGCCCAAGGACCACACTTAGAGACTGACTGCTTCATTCTGTTCCTTCGTGCTTTGAAGAAGTGCCTCTATCAAGTTCCTTTCTGTTCCTTTTCAGTTACTGGAAGCACCGCCCCCCATAGCCACACACACACACCCCTACCAGCAGTAGACTATGTAAAGAAACATCAGAAGAGCTCGTAGTAGTGTAATTCAACTTAAACAATGGTGTTTGAGGCAAAGTAGCCAAGATGAGAATTTGGTAAAGACAGAGATCTATTCATAAATAAATGGTTTAGTCACNCTTTAGTCACTATTTCTTGTTTACATTTCATTATCGATTTTGCATTTTTGGTGGAATGTGCACACATTGAGATTCAAAAAATCCTAAGTGTTGTCCTCCATAGTGACGGATTTTGTATGATACTCAGAAACCCATCCGTGTAATTCCCACATCTATCAGGATA
>NW_023197516.1:0-759 GCF_002007445.2 Ailuropoda melanoleuca
TGTATATTTGGGATGGTGGAAAATTGCCAGGTGATGTGTGACAAGGCTGGTTTTGATGGTTAAAAATGTTGTTTTTATGATTTTAAATCCTATGTAGTAAGAATGGCTTCATTGAGATTGTAGTCATTATTAGAGCCGGGTGCTCTACTAATAAAATATTAACCAGGTTTCATGTTGCATTAGGGTATTAATTTTGAGCTTGGAGTTACTGGAACCACAGACTACTGAGTTATGTCACTGAAATGCCCAGGGAGCAGAGTCCCTCCACTGACAGAAGGGAAAGTATGAACTGAAGCTTGGGCACATGTGTGTGCACCCTGTTGGCCAGCCTGATTGGGCAGACATAGTTGAGCTTGGAAATTCACTGTTGCCAGTGACTTGATGCTGATATGAAAGGCGTAGTAGTTATAAAGATGGGCTGAGATACTTCATTTCCCTGGTCCAACTTTGGAAGATGTTAACTTTGTGATCGCCTCAATTTAGGTAATCCTAAATTAAGAAGTTAGATGAGGTGGGAGGAACTTGNATTCAGGTCTGAGTAAGCATTTCACTTTCCTATGTACTTTACATAATGTACCTGGAAAAAGTTGGCCACTGGCATTGCACACATGCTAATCTGATTGCTGTTTTAATTCCTGGAGTGCACTTCGGGGTCTTGGTAAAGAGAAGGGAGAGACCAGTGGCTTTATTTCAGATGATCATCCTGAAACAGGTCAGGTCAGGTGCCAAGACCTGGATCATAAGGAGATGTTCCTGTGG
>NW_023197517.1:0-1440 GCF_002007445.2 Ailuropoda melanoleuca
TTTAGGACTGAGTTTTATGGAGTGAATGGGAAAGGGAAAAGGAAATGACCAGCCATCTCATATCTGAGCTCATCTACTTATGGTATAGGTTGTTCCTTCAGATCGTAGGTGATTTTCTTAATTTTTAAAAAATACTTTTTTAATTTTTGGTTGCAGTTTTCAAATTCCTTGGGGCCATATTTTTTATTTGTTTTCATTGGCTCTTCAACATTCATTTTCATTTCCTTTTCTTGCAATGTCTTTAAATGGGGTTCTATTAAAATCCTTCAGATTATTCATTCAGAAGAGGCTGCTATACGAGAATAGGCATGAGCCATACCACATGAGAACAACTTTAACTATTTCACTGCTCAAGGACTTTGTCCCTTGTTGTTACCATGAAGTATTAAGAAACAGGGGAGCTTGATTCAGAAAGACTTTGTACCATTACTTCAGTGTTCTCCAGAGCGCCATTCACTTTACTTTCCAAAGTAGTAGTCTCACAATTGAACATTGTATTTTGCTACTATTATGTCCAAGGTCTCCCTCCTCTGAACTGCTGCCTCCCATGCCACTCCCACTTCCCCATTTTATAAAATGTTTTTTTGTCCTTGAGGTCTCTGGTGTTTTCACCCTGTTCAATTTGGATTCTGCTCCTGAAAGTTTTTCCTCAGATTAAGTCTCTAGCCCTACTAAAAGCATGTCTTTATTGGATATTCCTAAGATTTTCAAGGATTTAAGTTGCTTCCTGTTGTCTTTTTGCAGAATTTTTTTAAGTTCTGCTAGTTGTTCTCAGATTCTATTGGTCAGCATCCTGCTTAGTGCTGGGCCCTCTCCTTTGGGTAATCAGAATCTAATGGCAATTTCATGGCTTGCAGGATCCATCCAATTTCATTTTCTTTTCACCACTACAGCCACACAGCTGTGGATCCAGTTCTGGATCTTGTTGCTATCACCTGATTTGGTTTTGCCCACTCATTTTCCAGGGCCGTGGGGATTCCTTGATACCTGCTTTATTGAAGTTATCACCCATAGTTGTTTTTTTGTTCATTTGTTGCTGTCATGTGGTCATTTTATTCTTTCATTACTATATGTTTTTTTTTTAAATCTATTTGTTTATTTATTTGAGGAAGAGAGAGAGCAGGGGGAGGGACAAAGGGGGAGGGAGAGAGAAAATCTCAAGCAGACTCCCCACTAAGCACAGGGCCTGACAGGAGGCTCAATCCCACACCCCTGAGATTGTGACCTGAGCTGAAATCAAGAGCCAAACATTTAACTGACTAAGCCACCCCGGTGACCCCCCCATTATTATATGTTTATATTTAAAATCCAGTTAGTTAGCATACAATATAATATTAGCTTCAGGTATACAGTATAGTGATTCAACACTTCCAAACAACACCCAGTGCTTATCACAAGTGCACTCCTTAATCCCCATCACCTGTTTCACCCACCCCCCCA
>NW_023197518.1:0-605 GCF_002007445.2 Ailuropoda melanoleuca
TTCATTTTAAAAGCTCCTCTGACAGCTCTGGAGACAGTAACAGGGATACCAGTTAAAGTGACTCAGTGTTGCGTTTAATGTAGAGCATGAAATCATCCGTAATACCTGGCTTGCTAAAATGTAACATGGAGGCCGCTGGGGGCAGGGAAGATTTCGAAGAAGGGGTAGGCTTTTGGAATGCTGAGTCCTGTGAGACCACTCTGCCTTAGGAATGCCATGGGGAATTGCCTTCCCCAAAGCTTTCTTAGCCCAAACAGCTGCCCTGTGTGCACTGTCCCCTAGGCTACGTTTAGCAGCTAGTAGTACACACAGATTAGCATATCCTATCGTACCCATAAACAGATCCTCCTAGTTCCAGTAAGACCCTTTGTCATGCTTGAGAAAGAGTGATAAAGATTTATCATTATTCTGAAGGACCAATAAAAGCGAGAGNAGCGAGAGCAAAGAAGAGCAAAGGGTCTTTGTCTTTGAGCATTGACCCCCCTTGCCTTCTCCTCTCTTTCACAGCAAAGTTTGGAGTGATCTTTCATCCGATGGTACAGGGATTGCTGGCCATTCCCGGCAACTCAAAGTAGAGGTGGTAAGTAGTGGTGAAACAAAGACTT
>NW_023197519.1:0-1058 GCF_002007445.2 Ailuropoda melanoleuca
TAGAGGAAAGGAGTGTTCTCAAAACTTTGGTTAATAGATATGTTTGACACGACTCAGAGTTAATGCTTTGACTTAATGCTCAGAGTTAACTGGTACATTGCCATTTGCGGTACAAAAGCCTACTTAGACTTCTTAGGAAAGGCAATGACAAGCAAAAGAGAATGAAGAAAGATAGGACAGAGAAAATAAATCAATGTGGGGAATTGTAAAGCTGATTGCCGCATGAGGTAGTGATTTTCAGTTCCATGTGTCATATTTGGCAGCCATTGGTAGCACATTACTGAAACTGGATTTCTTTACAACAAAGGGAATAAAATCAATGCTATCAAAATGCACCTGCCCCTCTTGCCACCACCAAATGAAAAGAAATTAGACTGACTAATCTGAAGCTCTTTTTGGATTTAACATCGTTAGAGTTTGGGTTTTCACTTAAATTGNTTAACATCGTTAGAGTTTGGGTTTTCACTTAAATTGCGGCAAGGGTCAAGACGAATGTTGCATTTTCATCTTTTTTTTTTCCTGAGAAAAACCTGCAATTTTGAAGGCGGAGCAAAAGAAGCACGTATAAGACATGGCAAAGAGCCTCACTACCTTCAGAAGTGAGCACAGATGGGGCTGCAAAAACAGGCAGGATTTGAGCATTAAACCAGAAAGTCTCCCCTGAATTCATATTCTAGATGCAAAAAGTATATATGACAGTAGGAACCTTCAGAAATTAGAGCCACATTATCATTATGGATATGGAAAGATAGAGGGCTCTAACATTTGTTGAACACATACTATGTGATAGGAATTGTAGCTCATGCCTATGAGCCTCATTTTCCCAATAACTTTTATAAAACATTTGTTATTTGATGGATATCTGTTAGGAGTTTTACATGCACCCTCTCATTTAATTTTAACTACAAGTCTGAGTGGATTCTCTCCTATTTTCAGATGAGGAAAGACCAAGCTCAGAAGAGTTAAGTGAACCGTAACAGCTAGTCAGCCAGCGAGCGAGCTGGGAATATTGAGATTTGAATCCCAATCTGGTTGACATCAAAGCTCAGGCATTTCTA
>NW_023197519.1:1089-1378 GCF_002007445.2 Ailuropoda melanoleuca
TTGTTATTGGATGGATATCTGTTAGGAGTTTTACATGCACCCTCTCATTTAATTTTAACTACAAGTCTGAGTGGATTCTCTCCTATTTTCAGATGAGGAAAGACCAAGCTCAGAAGAGTTAAGTGAACCGTAACAGCTAGTCAGCCAGCGAGCGAGCTGGGAATATTGAGATTTGAATCCCAATCTGGTTGACATCAAAGCTCAGGCATTTCTAGAACGCCAAACTATGCCCTGGAGGGTTTCTAGTGTCTCCTCCTGCAGAGGGGATAAAGCTTTTCTGCAGGGTCCC
>NW_023197520.1:0-610 GCF_002007445.2 Ailuropoda melanoleuca
TACCTTTCCATCTTTCCTAGAATAAAATCCAAACACCTAACCTTCAAGGCCTTACGTGATCTAGCCCCCCCTCCCCCTGGCCTTTCTCCCATGTCAACTCTCAGTTCATCATATGGTTCTTCATTCACTTCCTTAAGCACACTTGTCTCAGTGCCATCTGAGAGCCTTTGCACTTGCCACTTCCTCCGCCTGGACCCTCTTTCCCCAAATCTGCACCTGGCCTACCCATTCAACATTTTGGGGGAAGACCACACTCCCCAAAGGAGCCCTTCTCTGTCACTCCATTCATAGTCTTAGCTGCCATCATTTTATTTTCTTCTTAGCACTTTTCACTGGCTAAAAATACCTTGTTTGTTGATTTGTACGTGAGAGCAGAGACCAGATGNATGAGAGCAGAGACCAGATGTGTCTTGTTAGCTGCCGTATCCTTAGTGCCTAGAACAGTGCCAGGTCACAACAGGTATTCAATAAGCATTGGTTGAATAAATGTCTAAAATGCCTTTCCAAATCAGCTGGGAGCTGCCTAAAACTAACACTCATGGCAGCTGGGGGAGGGAAGGCACACAGGGAAGGTGTGGGCAGCCCACATGACATCCACTACCACCCCTTG
>NW_023197521.1:0-779 GCF_002007445.2 Ailuropoda melanoleuca
TTTTTACTTAAGAGTTTATAAATTCTCGTTTAATATCTCTATTTTATGACAAGAACTGAAAAAATACATATATATATACACACATATGTATATACGTGTGTGTGTATATATATGTACATATGACAAGAACTAAAAATACATATAACTTCTAAAAATGTTATTGTTATAGGGATTTTAATATTGTAATATTTAGGAAAAAAGTATTATAGCTGTAACTTTCTGATACTAGCTACCTCTGAAGTGACTCCAAAAATGAAAAGCACTATTAAATACAAATTTGGGTGGAAATCTCCAGAACCAAGAGTATCTTTGGGGGAGAANAGAAGGGGAGACACTTGTTAGGTCTCCACAGGGCAAGAGTTTGTCACAGGTTATCTGGCACTCTTTTTCCTAAAGTGGTAAAAGGCAACAACTCTCAGCTGGATTTCAGCGACCTTTTATCTTCTCCAATATAAAATCCATGGTGCAACCAAATGCCAATGATGTTTTCTTCCTATTTCAGTGCTAGAAGAATGGTATGCCGTTACAAACTAAGTAAATCAGCTAATTTAATCACACAAAGAAATTTTATAATTTCAGGGAAATAAAAGATATTATAGGCAATACAATACTATAAAGCGATGGTCACAATAATTAAATCAACTTGTGCTGTGTTCACCTTAAATGAAAGAATCATAATCCTCGCTCCCACTCATATAATATGGCACAGAACACTTAAGCCTGCTGCAGATTGGTGCGAACACTGATCCCCTGTTGTGAGGAATAATTAAACTTTAGTA
>NW_023197522.1:0-1428 GCF_002007445.2 Ailuropoda melanoleuca
TGAGCACTGAGCTTACACAAGACACACACTTAAAATGAAGGAGGCTCCTAAAACACCCCTGGGAAATCGGGGATACTTCCAACATGTGATCGTTACCTTGTGAGATTCCACACATCTCGGAATACGGCCATAATTTATCCCTACAGAGTCAGCACATTTTTTTAAAACTCAGTTTGGCTTCCAAGGCTGAAATTTCCAGAAAGGCATATAATATCTTGTTCACCATAACTGGATTTAGGACAGTGTGCCGTGTTCCAAATCTAGGTAGAGAACAATTTTAAAACACTGGTGTAAAGGCCAAAAATTGTTTTAGAATAATTCTCATGGGTAAGAGAGGAGGAAACAAAAATGCCCTCAGGCATTTCAACAAGCTATAATAATTGGGGCTGGAATAGAAGTCATTCTGGTACATTACCAAATNTAATGAGGAAACAAACTTACCCCTGACAGCACTGCTTACAAGCAATGTGCCCGTCTCTCCAACAAGGTGAGGCTCAAAACAATGACATTAAAATGTGTCTGAGCACCCTGAAGAGCCACCATACCTACACAAGGACAGGGAGAATGACCTCCCCTCTAAAGGGGACATGCTTCACAACATCACCTTTTGATGAAAAGTTCTAGGAAAAAAGGCAACATCCTGGGCTGACCACTGTCCTGAAAACAGCATCCACCCACTGTGACAAAGGACCTTCTACCCATGGTTGACAGCCGCATGGGCATAGGCCAGACTCGACCAAGAAGCAGGGGCAAGGGAGAGCAAGATCCCGTCTCAATTCTTTGCCCAAGAAACAAAATTATTCGCTAGCAACTCCCATCCTATCATGACCACCACCATCCAACTGGAAGAACTGAGTTTACCTTACGCTAAATAATCGGGTAGCTAGATTAAACACACATATACACACACCCCTCCACTCCACTATTCAATTTCGTAAATGAAAAAATTTAATATTATTGCTAAAAATGTGAACATAATGTCAAACCCTGTAAAATAAAGTATGCAGAATTGTAAGTTGGCTTTCTCTCTTCAAGAACCACTTACCTTATGGGAAGAAAAGAGAAAGAGTAAAGCAATTGGGCTGGAAAGCAAATAGGTACCAACTGACATTTGCTTCTCCAAAAATACTCCTTTAGTTCTACATGGAAATTTGAGCTCACGGAGGACAAGGAATCAAAAAAGACTCCTTCCTTAATGATCATGGACGTAACCCAAAATTGAGGACGTGTAATAAGGTCTGAGTAAAATGACCACCCACAGTGTACAATGCCAGGGGTGTGACCACCCCCACCTCCCTTCTCCCCAAAAGGCAGTGGTGTGNGTGAGAGACCCACTCAGGCAGGACAACCTGGTGTTCTTCTATGACAGGAGACCAGGTCACAGATGAGGAAGGAAGAGTAGATTATCTTCCCTTGATTTCTCTATTC
>NW_023197523.1:0-408 GCF_002007445.2 Ailuropoda melanoleuca
ACACCGTACAGGGACCGTCTTAGCACTATCATCACCCTTCCTGAATAGGGAAACATGAGGGAAAGTGGTCGGGGAAGCCTGACGAGAGTGCCACACAGTGGTCTCTGAAACCCCACACAGTGCAGGTAAATATCAACGATCATAATCTCTCATGAGTAAGGGATCATGAATGAAAAGGTTCAGGATTTTCGAGGTCTCAGCGCCCTTCTCATTGGAAATAAAGCAGAGCGTCCTGGAAAACACCTCCAGCGAAAAGCAGCCTTTTCACTGGGGACCCCGATTCCACATTGGGTGTAGGGGGCTGGGGAGGATCCAGCCCTTAGAACCAAGAAACAATGTGTGAGGGGAAAGCCTTTGAAGTCACGACGGCCTTATGGGAGGTGGAACAGGAATCAAGGTGCTTTGGTA
>NW_023197523.1:614-1670 GCF_002007445.2 Ailuropoda melanoleuca
TGAATAGGGAAACATGAGGGAAAGTGGTCGCGGAAGCCTGACGAGAGTGCCCCATAGTGGTCTCTGAGACCGCACACAGTGCAGGGAAATATCAACGAACATCATATCTCATGAGTACGGGACCATGAATGAAAAGGTTCAGGATTTTCGAAGACTCAGCGCCCTTCTCATTGGTAATAAAGCAGAGCGTCCAGGAAAACACCTCCAGCGAACAGCAGCCTTTTCACTGGGGACCCCGATTCCACATTGGGTGTAGGGACTTGTGGAGGATCCAGCCCTTAGAACCAAGAAACAAAGTGTGAGGGGAAAGCCCTTGAAGTCACGACGGCCTTATGGAAGGTGGAACAGGAATCAAGGTGCTTTGGTACCGTGAGTGAAACACGACGAACACAGCACTGAGAAACACAATTCGGCCAAAACCCGCTTCCAACGAAATGCTTGCTCCCTGGGGAAATCCTGTCAAAACTGCTGGCGGCAATGGAACGAAAAGGCCCAAAACACGTCCGTCAGAAACAACACCGTACAGGGACCGTCTTAGCACTATCATCACCCTTCGTGAATAGGGAAACATGAGGGAAAGTGGTCGCGGAAGCCTGACGAGAGTGCCCCATAGTGGTCTCTGAGACACCACACAGTCCAGGGAAATATCAACGATCATCATCTCTCGTGAGTAAGGGAGCATGAATGAAAAGGTTCAGGATTTTCGAGGACTCAGCGCCCTTCTCATTGGTAATAAAGCAGAGCGTCCAGGAAAACACCTCCAGCGAACAGCAGCCTTTTCACTGGGGCCCCCGATTCCACATTGGGTGTAGGGGCCTGGGGAGGATCCAGCCCTTAGAACCAAGAAACAAAGTGTGAGGGGAAAGCCCTTGAGGTCACGACGGCCTGATTGAAGGAGGAACAGCAATCAAGGTGCTTTGGTTCCGTGAGTGAAACACGACGAACACAGCACTTTGGGAAAGACAATTCGGCCAAAACCCGCTTCCAACGAAATGCTTGCTCCCTGGGGAAATCCTGTCAAAAGCTGGCGGCAATGGAACGAAAAGGCCCAAAACA
>NW_023197523.1:1850-2027 GCF_002007445.2 Ailuropoda melanoleuca
GGTGGTCGCGGAAGCCTGACGAGAGTTCCCCATAGTGGTCTCTGAGACCACACAGTGCAGGGAAATATCAACGGTCATCATCTCTCATGAGTAAGGGAGCATGAAAGAAAAGGTTCAGGATTTTCGAGGAATCAGCGCCCTTCTCATTGGAAATAAAGCAGAGCGTCCAGGAAAACA
>NW_023197524.1:0-645 GCF_002007445.2 Ailuropoda melanoleuca
TAAGGGAAAGGCTTCCAGCTTTTCCCCATTGAGAATAATATTTGCAGTAGGCTTTTCATAGATGTTTTTTATGAGATTGAGGAATGTACCCTTATCACTACACTCTGAAGGGTTTTAATCATTAAAGGATGCTGTAATTTGTCAAATGCTTTTTCTGCATCTATTGAATCATATGATTTTTGAATTTTTCTTTCTGGATAAAATCTAACATACCGATCGATTTGCGAATGTTGAACCATGCCTGCATCCCAGGTATGAATCCCACTTGGTCATGATGGATAATCCTTTTAATGTACTGTTGGATTCTATTAGCCAGGATCTTGTTGAGGATTTTGGTGTCCATATTCATTAAGGAAATCAGTCTGGAATTCTCCTTTTTGATGGGGTCTTTGCCTGGTTTGGGGATCAAGGTAATATTGGCCTTATAGAATGAGTTTGGTAGCTTTCCTTCTGTTTCTAGTTTTTGNGTTTTTGAAACAGCTTTAGGAGAATAGGTATTATTTCTTCTCTGAATGTTTGGTAGAATTCCCCAGGAAAACCATCCAGGTCTGGAGTTTTGTTTTTTGGAAGGTTGTTTATCACTGATTCAATCTTTTCATAATTAATTGGCCTGTTTAATAAATCAATTTCTTCCTGTTTCAGTCT
>NW_023197525.1:0-639 GCF_002007445.2 Ailuropoda melanoleuca
GAGACCTCCCCACTCCTGAGGGTCGTCAGAGACGGGGAGCCTGGGGCCATGTGGCTGATGTGACGCTGAGGACTCAGGGCAGAGAAACCTTGGTTTCCCTGTTGGAGACCCGCAGAAAAGTTTTTCAGTCGTAGCAGCTTGCTGGCCAGGGCGGTGTGCGTGAATGTGATTCTCCCAGGGAAGCCTGAGCCTGTGAACTAAAAGATGATGGGGTTGGGGACACACGGGAACTGCGATGGAACTTTATGATGGCCTTGGAGGAGGGCCCCATGCGCTCTGGGAGAGCCCCTCCACCTGGAACAGGGTCACTGCAGAGCCATGGAAGTGCCCACAAGAGAGCGCTGGAATGTTTCTGCCACAATGGTGCTTCTTAGAGTGGTGAATTTTTAACCTTCAGAATCTGTTCTTGGTTACTAAATCATACCAACATTTTTTATTATATCTTCTCAGTGAGGTCNTCTCAGTGAGGTCAGAATTGAACTGCCCATAGTTCCGATTTTCTTCAAGGCTGATCTGAAGGCAGGCTCCCGAGCCCCCCACCCCCCACCCCAACAGGAAACCAGACCATAAGCTTGAGGGGGCTGTGCGGGGGGCATTGTAGGTGGCTCCTGACCAGTTCTCACACGACTCCCTGGTCCT
>NW_023197526.1:0-573 GCF_002007445.2 Ailuropoda melanoleuca
GCAATTCTGAGTTTTGATACATATGCAGATTCATATAATCACCAACAAAGATTGCTTGTCTGATCAAAATCTAGTCAGGCACCTGAACCTTCTCCTAGTCCCATCTATGTACGTAGCTGTAAAATTCTGTTTTAGCAAGAACCTTGCTAAGACCCAGACTCCCCTACACTCAATATTTGGTCAGTTTCCTCAATCTCCATGTCTTGTCTTTGGGAAGAATCCTGTTAAGTTGGTTTGTTAGGTCATTCCTTATCTGTGAGTTTTCCTCTTAGACATTTTCTGTCCCCTGACTCTCACCCTGCTCCTTGGCTGTAAATTCCAACTTATTCATGCTGTATTCAGAGTTGCACCACTTCCCTCTCCTGCACTGTGAACGCCCATTTATGTGATAGGTCCATATACTTATCACAATGGTCAGAAATGAAATCTGCCTTACTGTTTTTAACAAAGTGTCATTAAAAAAAAAGAAAGAAAAATTGTCTTTGAATATATTTTTTCCTTTAATACAACCATCAGAATCAAGACGCAGAGTCTCATTACCTAAATAAATAAATAAATAAATAAATAAATAAA
>NW_023197527.1:0-1670 GCF_002007445.2 Ailuropoda melanoleuca
TTGCATGGGGACTAAGTACCCCACTTTACAGAGGTGATCCTTGAGGCTGAGGCTTCCGGGGCTCTACTGGGAGCTAGGTGCAGGGAGGGATGTGTAGCACCTGTCCCTCCTGCCCCCCGCTGGGTGTGTTCCTTCACTGACCATGACCCTGTTCTGGGTTCCTGCACAGGCCACACACTGTGGGGCTGCAGAGTCACAGCCCCGCTCTCAGGCCATTTGCAGGCTAGTGGGCAATCCCGGCACTCAATACTAAGCAAAGAAATCTGTGAAGGGAAGGAACATTCTAGTTGGAGACAGTGAAATGGCCATAGAAGTGTCAAGAGCATACCCATTTATCCAATGATGAACAGTAAAAAGCAGCGAGGGGCCCATGGTAAAGACTGACTTTCAACTTGACCAAGGGCATTGGGGTTCCATCCACAGAAACCTACAGAAGAGAAGAAAATACGGTTAATGGAAACTGGAAGTTAATACTTATCCCACCAGGCAGGCTGCTTAGCGTCATCTGAGCCTCTACTTACCAGTCCTTAAAATGGGGACAAGGGTATATGGGTTGTGGGGTGGTTGTATGAATGAAAGGGGGCACAGCACAGGAAGAGTTTAGCACAATGCGTGTGTGATGTTGTGATTTATAATAAGAATATGTATTTGGTCTTTGATCATGTTCCTGGCACTGAGCCCCTAAAACCCTTGGAATTTCCTGTGATCAGAGCAATAAAGGTGTCTTTTGTCATGTTAATGAGGTGACTTTTAGGAAGCCCTTAGGTAACCTAAGGATGGGGGCTGGTTGCCAGAGAAATCAATCAAGTGATTACAGGGTTGGAATTTTTAGGACTCCAGCCGCCCCCCCACAAGCCAAAACCCCAGGGAGGGGAGAGGGGCTGCAGGCTGAATCAATCACTGATGGCCAGGGATTTAATCAATTATGACGATGTAATGAAGCCTCCATAAAGACCCAAAAGCAGTGGGTTCAGAGAACACGTGGCCGGCTTGGGACAGTGGTACCTGGAGAGGGCGCTCTTCCCCATACCTTGCCCTGTGCCGCTCTTCCCCCTGGCTGTTCTGGAGTCACATTCTTTCATAATAATCTGGTGATCTAGTGAGTACAATGGTTCTGTGAGTTCTGTGAGCCACTCCAGCAAATTAATCGAACCCAAAGAGGGTCTTGGGAATCTCTGATTTATAGCTAGTCTGTCAGAAGCACAGGTGATGATGACCTGGGCTTGCAACTGACATCTGGAGTTGGGGGGGGGGGCAGCAATCTTGTAGGACTGAGCTCCCAACCTGTGGAATCTGAAGCTAATTGGGGTAGATAATGTCAAAACTGAGTTGAATTGTAGGACACCTATTTGGTGTCCCAAGAATTGCTTGCTGGGGTGGAGAACCCCTTCCTGCCCCTGCAATGGAATTGTTACCAGAATGTACTGAGCCTGGCATATAGAAAGTGCTCAGCCCTGTGGGCTACTGTCATTGCTTCGGGGATCAAAGAGCAGGAAGAAAGCTGAGCTAGAGGGGTGGGAGTGATTGTGACCTCATCTGTCATTGTTTTCCCCTTTGCTGACTGGGAATTTGATCTTCTTCCTGTTTAGTCTTTGGCTCCTGCTGGGATGATGAGTAGGGGGTCCATTCCCCCCAACCTGTGCTACAGGGAGTTGGAGTTTCTTTCTTTT
>NW_023197528.1:0-616 GCF_002007445.2 Ailuropoda melanoleuca
TCAGCAAGGTCAATCGAAGGCCAATAGACAAAATTCTGTTATATTGCTGAATATCAGAAACAAACACAGAACAAAGATTACTAATAGATACCAATTATATCAGCCTCAACAAGTATCAAATGCCGGGCGACAAATCTCACGGAGGAGGCGGAAGCCCTCTATGCACAAAACATGGAGATGCGATGAAGGAAGTGGAGACCCGGTGAACGGGGGGGTGCCTGCTTCCGGGCCTCCTCACCCCTTGCTCAGACATTTACCACGGGGTCCCACAACTCCCCATCCCATCCTTCCCTCTTCCGCACTCATTCAAAACACTCCAGTGTATGAGCCATAGCGATCTTTCAAAGCCATGGGCCATGACCCAGCGTGTGCACATTTCNCGTGCACATTTCCGCGTAGAGGCCCAGTGCATACCAGCACAGGTATCACCCAACTCCAGCTTTACAGAACCATAACTCATCCTTCTTACATGCAGTTTTATATTTCTATTCCACTCGGTTTTAAGGTTGTCATGACCCACTCAGCTGACTACAGTAGCCATGGACGGGTGTGACCTCTTGCTCACCAGCCTGTGAGCAAATCCTTCTCTTCCTCTAGCACCTCACTCCTGTCCTCT
>NW_023197529.1:0-594 GCF_002007445.2 Ailuropoda melanoleuca
TCCATTGTCACGCGGCCTTTTTATAAGAACACCAGCCGTGGATCTGGGGCCACCCTGATTCATCAACCTTGCTTGTCACAGGTCATATTCAGAGACTCTGGGGGTTAGGACTTCACCCAATCTTTTTGGAGGACACGATGCAGCCCCGAGCAATCCCACTCCCGGGAAAGACGGCAGAGGACCCAGGGGGTCGACAGCCAGCTCTGACCTGGGCGTCAGGAGAGGGTCTGGGAGACCCGCCCTCAGACCACTTCCAGCTCTGAAGACCCTGATTCTCTCATCCACACGTTCCCCGGGGGGGCGGCCACAAGAGTGGATGAGGCAGGGCCTCTCTGGGGGCACAGTGGGCAGTGAAGACATTTCTACCTCCAAGAAGCCAGGAGCCACTGACCACGGATGATTCAAGGCCACTGACACAGCCACCNAGCCACCCTTGCAGACACCGGCGTGACACCGGCGTGCCACCGGCGTGCCTTCAGTCAAAGGTCAGTGACGGTGCTCGGGGCTCGGGAAGGCTGGAGCAAGCGAGGCTGAGCCAGTCAAGGCGGTGGGAAACGGTGGCAGGGCTCCCTGGTGGCAGAGCACCCAGGCTCT
>NW_023197530.1:0-1869 GCF_002007445.2 Ailuropoda melanoleuca
GTGAGACTCTGCTGTCCCCCTGTGACAAACGTCCCGTCTGTCCGCACCTCCAGACTGTGCCCTCCAAGGTCGTGTATAAGTACATCTAAGACAGTCAGTTTTTTGCATCAGGCTGTAGCCTGGGAAGGACAGAACCGTGTGGGAAAGGAGTGAAGTACAATGAGGAAATACATCCCCTCACTGTCTCACAAGGATTCCTTTTCAAAGCTGCTGTGGAGTAAATAGACCTTCCATGCCGTCTTGCCTCTTGGTTTGTCTTTCCTCCTTAGAGAAGAGAACCGGAGTAGGGTTTCTTCGAGGATGCTCCAAGGCTCCCAAAAGGCTGCCAGTTGTTTGAGCCTTGGGTAATAACTAGTGCAATGAGTGTCTTGTCACTTTATCAGGAACTTTACCTGGAGTTCTTTGTTTTCTCTCAAAGTGGAAAAATCCGTTTTTGGTCATTATAAAATAATCAACATTACTTNATTTTTAAAATTTGAAACAATATGGACATGTGTCAAGTCAACCATGAAAGACTCTTGTAATTCTTCCACAGAGAGAACTACTGTGAACAGTTTATTTCCAGATACACTTTTTTCCCTCCAGAAATACCTTAGGGGATACTCGTTGCTTATGAAACAAGCTTTTGATTGTGCACTACTCTGAGCCACAGATTCTTCCGAGCGCTTGGAGCCCATCAGTGTACAGAACATTCTGTTCCAAGGGCGCTGCCTTCGTGACACGTGCATGCCCATGGAGTGGGCAGGGAGGGCTAGGCAGCACGGAGGACTCCAAGAGGTGAGGGAGGTAGACCTCCAGCCCAGCACACGAGAGTGTTTCAGGAGGTGGTGCCTGCACAAGCTGCACCTGGCACTGGGCGGTGCGGCAGGGATCGCTGACCAACCTCCCGCTGACGCCGCTCTTGACTCTCACCTTGACCATGACCCTGCACACTTAACTCTGAGCCTCAGCCCCACACACCCTAATCCCAACCCTGACCTTGACTTGTTCCTTCCTCCTGTAAAACCTTGCTCATTCAATGTTTACAGACCGTTTTATAGATTATTTAAAGTGTGACTTCATTGAATTTTTTAAAAAAACAAACTAATTCTTTTAAACTGCTGAAAAGTATAATTTGTTTTTAAAATTCTCAGAGTTGGTCTTAGGGAGAGCAGATGAAGGCCCAGGGGGCCCGGGAAAAGGCTGTTACTATTGAATAACCTGGGAAACAAGTATGACTGATATTCCACTTATTTTCAGAAAGAATTTGTGTCAGTTAACAGGACCGAAGCCACACAAAATAGTGCAGTTCAGAGGAAAACAAAACAAGAATCAGAGAAAGAGCCACCCCCAGGGGCAAAGAACACAGACCCCGGAGGCCACGCTCAGGCTGATTTGCAGGCTGTAGATCATCTGGAGCTAGAACGCCCCCAAGGCCCCTGCGGTCACGGGTCAGGCAGAGTGCATACGCTGATGCTGCACTGTGGTAACCAGTGACAAGTCTCCTGGTCACTTCCTCCACGAGACACCCCCGAGCCCCGACTACTCCAGCCTGCTGCTCGGAACTCCCATTCCTCTTTTTGACCCCGTTGTTTACTTTTCCCTTCACTTCCATAGGATATATGTATGTTTAATTACATACTATTCTGTCACTTAAACGTCTTTGTCATGTTCTCAGTGAAACTCTACTTTGCACCATCCATCCTGATGTATCATCACTTGCTGCATTGCATGACTNTCTATCCCATTCTCCCACCCCCCTCCCCTCTGATGCCCTCAGTTTGTTTCTCAGAGTGCATAGTCTCTCATGCTTAATTCTCCCTTCTTATTACCCCCCTTTCTTTATCCCTTTCTTCCCCTACCGATCATCCTAGTTCTTATGTTCCATAG
>NW_023197531.1:0-1433 GCF_002007445.2 Ailuropoda melanoleuca
TCCCTACCACCCAGCTCCCTTCGATTACTCCTAAAAAGGAGACAGTAGAGGGCTCTGGGGAAGACGTTTGCCGGGATCAGTTCTCTAGTTCAGAGCTGAGCAGAGGAAGGGCAGGGAACAGCCAAATGGCTGGCAGACTCTTCTGAGCTTCTCCTGTTGCCTTCTGCCTCCACTGTTGTATCGAACTCCTCAGCCGACAAGCCAACAAGCTGTTTCCAGATGTAAGGGACAGCTTCCAGTTTTTCCTTCCCTTTTGAAGAAACAGCTTTTGTGAGAAATAATTCACATCCTCTATAATTCAGCCATATAAAGTGGTTTCAGTGGTTTTTATTTCAATGAACTTTTGAGTGTCCACAGATAAGAGCATGCACAGGTATGTGCAGTCATCCCCACAATCAGTTATGGCACATTTTCATCACTCCAAAAAGTTCTTTTGCCTGTTTAAACAGGGTCATTTCTCTTTAATTATTGAGTTGTAAGAGGTTTTATATATATTCTGGAGTCAAATCCATTTTTAGATAGGTTATTTGCAGATATCTTCTCCATTCTGTGGGTTGTCTTTTCCTACTGAACTCTTCGGAGCATTGAGTGTAGTTGACTCACTAATTTGAGACACATTCTTCCCTTCTGTGACAATAGCATCAAACTCCACACCCTGATTATGTTCCCAGCTTTATTGACTGCTTCTTTGTACTCACTACCAATATTTATTTTAAACTTTGAATGTTATGTCTTCAGGACTTTGTATCAAACTATTTTGTCTTATGCTACACACTCTAGGTGTTCTAACATCGAGTTTGAAGTCTACAAATATACTAATATTTCCCACATTTTTATTTCTATCTTGGATCCCCTTCTGAGTCCCAAATTATAGTGAAAGTCTTTCTCTACATTTCTGCTTGGATGTCTCATAGGAATCTCAAAACTAGCATATCCCCAAATCAAAGCTCTTTCTTCTCTTGCCAACTTGCTTCTTCATTGGTGATTCTTTGCTCATTAAGAGCTGTGTGACCTTAGGCAAGTCAGTTAACCTCTCTGAATCTCAGTTTTTCAGTAAAATGCTAATTTTTAGCATTTTAATTTTTAGATGCTAATAATTCTATCCCCCAAGTTTTGTGAGAGTTTGATGAGTTACCACAAGATTGCTTAGAATAGTACCTAGTCCATCACAGGCATCACACAATTGTTAACTCTTATTATCTCACTAATAACCATCAATTTAGCTGTATCTACCTGAAATCTGGTTGTCAAGCATGATACCCCTTTCTCCTTCCATCACTAAGCTAATCAGTCACAGGGTCAAATATTCTACCTTCTGGAACCAGTCTGCTTTTTTCCTGCCTCTACTGCTAGTACTCTAGACTAGATTACAAGGAGTTTTGCACCCCCACCATAACTTCCAAATTTTTGTCTTAGCCACTTGTACCTCCTCC
>NW_023197532.1:0-918 GCF_002007445.2 Ailuropoda melanoleuca
TTCAGTCAGGTCATCCAATTAGGATTCGTGTATGATCTCCTTTTGCCACTCTGAGGACTGTTTGTGATCCAGGCTGTAACCCAAATGTTCTTATCAGGGTGACTTTTATCTCAAACCCAAGCTGTCTAACTAAGCTCGGGGACCCTCACTACCGTTTGTCTCAAAGTGTGAAAAGAACTTGTAGCAAGAACCTTCCTGCCCAAGTATCACTCTCTGGACTCCTGCCTTCAAACCCTCTCTTGCCATCTGTGTTACTTCTTTGCTTGTTATTGGTGCCATGGCTTTGTCCTCAGAGCTTTGCAGCCGCAGAGCACCTGCAGTAGTGCTAGCAACCCGGAGAGGCTACAGGGCCTCATCTCACTCTCGGTTCTCCTCTTATAACACATTACTTTGCCTTGGGAGCTGTGATGAGCCTGACTCCTCATGGTGGAACGAATAACACAGGCTGTCATTGGGACAGTAGATACCATGATGGTTTTTACAAGGGAAGACCAGTGCCTAATTTGCATGCCTGAGTGGGTAAAGCACTTTGAAACAAAGGAGAACAGCAAATGCCACCTGTTTGGAAGTGTAAGCCAGGGTATGACCTTCTTTGGAGTGAATTTTACAACAGGTCTTACTCAAGAAAGTCGTTCACCAAATGCTGTAATTCAATGTTCATAGAAACTTGAAATTGGGAGAGAAAAATAAAATATGCCCTAGCCTTTCGTGCCAAACTGNATGCCAAACTGTATGGGGCCATACACTGAAAAAAAAATATTTCTTTCATTGTTTACAGTTTTTTTTATTACACTCTGAAATTCAGAAAGGCAAATAAGTGAACCTTAGATTAATCCTTCCTCTAATCACAATTTTTTTTCAGGTTTTATTTAAATTTGCATGTTTGTGCTCTACCAGTCTGCCTACAGATCTTTAGTT
>NW_023197533.1:0-832 GCF_002007445.2 Ailuropoda melanoleuca
TTCTGTATTGTATCTGGCAACCCTACCTGGAATGATGAAAGCACTCTTAGTTGAGAATGACTATATTAAGCATACCTTGATAAGCCTTAGACCTTCAGTCTTTACAGACCATTGATCTCCTGAATCATCTCTGAATTTCTCCATTTTATCAACTCAAATTACTCTGAAGTACTCCAATTCAAAACATAAAATCTCAAGTACTTTTCTCTGATTACCACTTGCTATGCTTCAAGTTCTCGGATTTCCTTAAATCTATCAATCCTGTCCTTAGGCTTTTCTGTGATTTTCAGTATTTTAAATTTTTTGTTTATCAGCCTATTAGATCCTATAGTCAACTACTTCAACTAGCACCCTCAAAAAGAGAAAGACATATTTACCCTCTCTAGCACCCATCTCGTCAAGTCCTTAGCTGGGATTAACTCAGTTGACCTTTGTCTCCTTTCTGAGATGAATATTGACTAATACAACCAAACAAAACTGATCAGTTTTTCTTCATGTCTTCCTGCTCCTCTGGCCTTTCCTCTTCAGATAGGTCCCCACCTCAACTTCTAAACTTGCCCTAACAACTACTGCAAACATTCTTCACGTTCCTCACCCTCCCAATTTTCTCCCTTCAATCTTACTGGACATTCTTGCCTACTATGTCACAGATAAAGTCTGTTATGGACTGTCTAATAGCCTCATTAGACTTTATTTTGAAATGGCCATATTCCCTTATCCATCTATTTCACTATTGTATAAGAGCTTAATTCATCTCAAGCTTTTTTCTAAGGCTAACTTTCTACCTTGATCTATTCATTTGAATGTCTTCTAAGATTTTATTCAGTGCTGA
>NW_023197534.1:0-318 GCF_002007445.2 Ailuropoda melanoleuca
AAACTCGGATGATAGCTGAAGGTGTTATCCTGTACGCTCTTCTTTAATACCAATAAGAAGGGCGCTGAGTCTTCAAATTTCTTGAACTTTTTCATTTATACTCCCTTATTTAAGTGAGATGATGTTCGTTGATATTTCCCTGGATTGTGTGGTGTCTCAGAGACCACTATGTGGCACTCTCGTCAGGCTTCCGTGAACACTTTCCCTCATGTTTCCCTATTCACGAAGGATGATGATAGTGCTAAGACGGCCACTGCACAGTGTTGTTTCTGACAGAAATGGTTTAGGCATTTTCGTTCCATTGCCACCAGCAGTTTT
>NW_023197534.1:356-516 GCF_002007445.2 Ailuropoda melanoleuca
ATGAAGCAAACATTGCATTGGAGGCAGGTTTGGCCAAATTTTGTTTCTCAGTGCTGTGCTCATCGTGTTTCACTCACGGTAACAATGCCCCTTGATTTTTCTTCCACGTTCTATAAGGCCGATGTGACTTCAAGGGCTTTATCTTCGCACTTTGTTTCTT
>NW_023197535.1:0-1057 GCF_002007445.2 Ailuropoda melanoleuca
TCAAGCTCAGCGGGGTGTATCTCCACTTCCTCCCCACCTCTCCTCAAAGTGGCCACCTGGCCTCTGGCTGCTAGCAAGCTCCTTCTGCAGAGCCCTCCCTGAAAGCTTCCGGTGCCTGCCCCTGCCTATAGGATGAAATCCTCAGCTTAGCTTCAGTGCTCTTGCCCTCACCAGTCTGCAACCAATTTCTAGATTCACATCTTACCTTTAATCCATGTAGAACTTGGGTACTTACATTATTATTATTATTATTATTATTATTATTATTATTATTATTNTTGTTAGAGAGGTCCTTTTTTTTTTAAGAGTTTATTTATTTGAGAGAGAGAGTGTGTGTGTGTGCAGGAGCAGGGGGTAGTGGCTGAGGGAGAGGGAGAAGTGGACTCCCCACTAAGCAGGGAGTCCGATGTGGGGCTCGATCCCAGGACCTGAGATCATGACCTGAATCAAAGGTAGACCCTTAACCAACTGAGCCACCCAGGCACCCTTGACACTACATGATTATACTTTGCCTACATTTTCCCCTTGCCCCTGTCTTCTGGGCACAGGCTGTATCGTATTCACCCCTGCAGCACCTGGCTCAGCTCCTGGCTTTTAAGCTCTTGCGAAGTGATGGGCCAGGCATTGTGGCCAAGTGACCAAGCAGTTAGGCAAGGCCCGCTGTTAGGAACCGTGTTTCCACACGTAACTCACTCTGGAATTCAGGGCAAGTTATCTGACTTCTCTGCACTCAAAATTTCTCATCCTGACACAACAATTGTGGTTACAGGTACTTCTGGTCATTAAGAGGGTTACGTGAACTAACTCATGAAAAGCAGAGAGACCAGTACATTGCACAAAGGGCTTAATTTAAAGCTAGGTATTATCACTGCCTGAGGTTGGGAAATTCAAGGTTAAACTCTGACAACTTCTCAAATCACAGCCCAACCTTAAGAGTTGGATTCTAAGAAATTAATCATCATATCAGCTAAGGATACACGCTTGTATGTAGAGCACTTTGTGGTTAACAAGGCATGCTTTATCCTTTCTTGATATCCCTAGCCCAGCACCAGCAAGT
>NW_023197536.1:0-956 GCF_002007445.2 Ailuropoda melanoleuca
TCCAGATGCAACAAGGTGAAAGTCATAATGTCTGCTATCTGATCAAATATCACTAAGCATGGAAATTAGCTAGAAAATGAAACCCATAACGAGGAAAAAGAAAAAAACCAACACGGGTCAAGA
Source organism: Ailuropoda melanoleuca (assembly GCF_002007445.2). Lineage (NCBI taxonomy): Eukaryota > Metazoa > Chordata > Mammalia > Carnivora > Ursidae > Ailuropoda > Ailuropoda melanoleuca. The sequence goes on from NW_023197536.1 coordinate 124, forward strand.
AATAACACAGATAATAATAGACAAGGACATAAAACAGTTGTTACCATTGTTGTCCCATATGTTCAAGAAGCTAGGGGAGAGATTCAGCATGATAACTACAGATGTGGAAGGTATTAAAGAGATCCAAGTTGAACTCCTAGAGATTAAAAAATACATAAGATGCAATTAATGTTAACTTAGACATTGTAGATGACTGAACCTGCCAGCAAATAGAAATCATTTAAAATGAAACACAAAGGAGAAAAGAGACTGAGCTATGGGCCAGCTCAGGGTCCTGAAAGAATGGAATGGCAGAGACACAATGACCAAAAATGTTCAAATTTGATGACAACCATAAATTTTAAAAATATTGGAAGCTCAACAAATCCCAAGTAGAAGAAATAATGGAGAAAGCTGCAATAAAGTACATCACAATTGTTTCAAACTAAAGGTAAACATGAAATCTTCATCTCTTTGAGGTCATGCTCAAAGGGACATTTCTCAGGTATTATTGAACATAGTTCATGTAGAGATGTACAATTGCATCTTACTCTGTAGATTCATAGATTAATTTTATAAAATCAGAATCATTTCTTGTTATGATAATTTTTTAAACCTCAGAAGGTCATTCTACCATTTGACTGTTTCTTAGAAGTATTTCTTATTCCCCTACGTATTTTATAGGAAGTTAGTTTAACAATGCAAAGGATTTTGCATGGCAAGTTTACTTTGAGCTGAATTTGCTTTGCAAAAGTAAGAGATTTTGCAAAAGGAAGTCTTGGTGTCAATAGGATCATAGTGCAGTTGATTTTCAACTAGGTATCTCACCTTTTAAAAATTTCACTTTCAGGGGC
>NW_023197537.1:0-4436 GCF_002007445.2 Ailuropoda melanoleuca
TGTTACTTGAGGCACTAGAGCGCATTTTAACTGACCAAATAGGCCTACGGCTAAAATGCTAACTGGGTTGTGGGAGACCTTTCATCTCATTAGTAATTGAATGGTTCTGCCCAACCTGGGGAACATGAGGGCCTCGCTGCCGATCCCAGAGCCAAACGGAGCACCGGTAATCGGCTCCAGTGAGTCACCAGCACTGGTGTTCAGGCCACACATTATCTTTAGGGGTCGGCTCGCTCTGCAAGAGGACCACTGCTTAGCTGGAAGCCCGGGGAAGCACCTCATTTTTAGAAAAGCACAGTGTCTCCAAATTAACTTAGGGCAAACCGGATCTCACATTTACCCTTAAAACAATAATATGAAGAAGAAAGACAAGTTCAGGATTGGGAAACGTCATTGCTACTGGGCTATTAAAATTTTTTCCCCAGCTGGCGTCTACCTACATCACAGGTATTGTCGAAACCTTAAATATAGACTGAAAACCTCAAGGAAGAGGAGAGATGTTTCTTTCCAATATATAAGCAAAAATCCGAGAAAAAGAGAGGACAGTAACAGCAAAAAGATACAACTGTGGCTGGCCCCACACAAGACGTTTAGAAGATGTATGTCTGAAGATATAACACTGAGAGCTTCTCTCTGGCCCATTTATTATGCGCCAACGTATCCCCAACACTGGCCCCAAGCCTCCATTTTCATATGTCTGAAAGAGGATACAAAGCATCACACAAATGCAATATTCCCATGATAAAACAGGCACACAAGTCCTCCCGGAGCCCACTGGCTCCCTCCATAGTACCTGCCAATGGTTATTCTCAATCCTCACACACCATCTGCTCTGGACGAAGCTCTTCCTTAACATTCCAAATGTGTGCCTTCCAAAAAAAAAAAAATTAACCAGGGTCACTAACCATTACATTGAAAAACCATGATACCGGGACTCCTGGGTGGCTCAGTCGGTGAAGCATCTGCGTTTGGCTCAGGTCATGATCTCAGGGTTCTAGGATCGAGTCCTGCATCAAGCTCCCTGCTCAGCAGTGAGCCTGTTACTCCCTCTGCCTGCTTGTATGCTCGCACGCATGCACGCGCTCACTCTCTCTCTCTGGCAAATAGATAAATAAAAAACCTTAAAACTCTCCAGTGGTTTCCCAGCCACTTAAAATAAGCCCATCTTCCTTACTAAAGCCTAGCAGTGTCTGTCTGCTCTGGCACCTTCTACCTGCTCTGAATTCACTTTTCAAAAAAGAAAAAAGAAAGAAAAAAGACTACGATACCACTGACAAAATGGAAAATGTCAACACACCATTCCCCCTAGGTGACCCTCTGGCGTGGGGGGAGACAAAACAAAACAATACAAAACAACATGCGTGTGCTGACCACCCCCCAGAAAATGTCAGTTCAGTGAGATGCAGGATAAAGAGATAAAAATATCTCCTTTCTTGTTAAATCACAAAGATGCTTTAGATATGCTTTAAATCCAGAAACAGATAAGAACCCAATTACTAATTCGACCTCTGAATATGTACCTAATCAGGCAAATGGTGAAAGAATTTTCTTCTTGGAAAACTGGCAGTACTTGTGACTAAATCAAATACTGGTGCAATTAGCCAAAGGTTTGAGATGTCCTGAAATTTCCCAGTATTTTCATGCCTTTCACTTTTTAAAATCCAATCTTTCCTTACAATCTTGATTCCTAGGAAGTATGCTGTGTTAGAAATGTCATGCTTGTGACCCACACAAAGTTAACCAAATCGTTATTTCTAATATGGACTGCTTTCCTCAGAAAAATCACTCTGCTGCTGGTATATTTCACAAACTAAATTTAATGTCTTAAATAAGCAAAAGCATAGATTAGCTGGTGTGGGGTTTCATCAAATCAGTGTTTTCACTCGAGTCTATTCCTAACCGTAATAATAAATTCACATTAACAGAAAAGTTACAGATCTTAAAGAACATAAATACATGAAATAGTTTAGCTATCAGCCCTCCAGGGAACCAGACAGATCCCCAATGTCTATTAATGAAAGAGACAAGCCAACTTTGGCCTGCAGGACTCCTTCGGAACAAGGAGTTTTGACCCCAGCCAGGACTTGATAATATTCACTGAACATTCCTACATGCATTTCCTCAGCGGGGAAACACTGCTCTGAGACGCTGTTGCAAGCATCATGAATACACACAGTGCACGTATAATAGAGGGTAGGGCACAACAGGTGTTCACTAATCCATTATACGTACTATAAAACACATAACTCTAGCTAGTATGCACACACATACATACATATGGGACAGGAAGGTCCTGTGTGGTTCCCAGCACGATGCCCACCACATGGCAGCCTCTCAAAAGACAGCTGTTGAAGAATGGGGAAAAAAGGGAGCCCAAGATTGCTTAAAACTGCACAGCTTTCAGTAAGTAAGCCTAAGTAGAGGCTGGAACATAGTCTCCTGCACCTTCAAATGCATGATCATCCCTTGTTCTGATGCTGGTCTTCGGTGCCTATCTCGCTTGATGACTGGTTGCCTCCCTCATTTACATGTAAGGAGATCGAGACTTGGAGAGGAGATTAGAATCCTTTCGCTCCTTCCTGTCTAACAGGATCTCAGTTTTGTGCAGTTACCCACATTCCTCCCCCACAAAGCCATGTGCTCCAAGGGGAGGTTATTTTCACTTCGTTAGCAATTATTTCAGAAACAGGCATTTTACCAAACTCTAGTTACTGAGACACAAGAGAAGCCTGGCTTCTGGAAAAGTTTTCCTTTCTACTAGGAAACAGCCCCCAGGAGAAATGATCTGGTCTCTTCCTCTGGACAGTGCCACATCTGCATGATGCCGAGAAGTCCTTCCGCCATCTTGCTAGGAGTTAAGGGATGGATTAACACCAAGTGTAGCAGAGAACACAGATGTATCACCTGGAACAGCCTGTTCTGGAAAGGCTCCACCTCCAGACTTCAGTGAAGAAACTCACTTTGGTACAAGGCAATTAGAAATAAGGGTCTCTTGTTTGCAACCAAAATCCCCCCACATGGTCTACAGCCCAAAGTTAGAGGGCGCCATATTAACACCCAGGCCTGTTTGCTCTCAGCTTGCTCTCTTGGTTCCTCTATTCCAGCAGACCTCAAAAGGTTCAACAGGAGCCCCACCCAGCGCTAAAGGCTAAGGGGAAAATAAAGCACTTACTATGCGGCAGGTGCCCCCCTAGATATTTGATATACATTATTTAATTTAATCCCCCCATAGCTCAGAATTGGACTCTAGGACTCAAATGCCAAATTTGCCACAGTGAACGGACTCCTAAGGAAGGCTAGATTTTAACAGAGTTAATTTTTTTTTTAAGTAGTCAATTGTGTCAAGAGCCTTAATTTGCAAAGTATGAAAACAAGCTTCAGAGTTGAAACTGGTAACATCTTGGGTCAGTTGTTCGACCTCTCCCAGCCTGCATTTCCTCAACTATCAAATACCTCCTCTGGGAAGCTCGTGTGGGTAGCAGATGTTCAATAATCAGTACAGAATCATAGTTAATAGTATTCCTGGATCCACCCCCAGTAACACTAGAAAGAACCTCTGAGAAGTATCTGAGTGGCCTCATTAATCCTGTGATCATAATCAGTAAATCAGTCTCGTCTTCATGTTTATCCACCATCAACATGGACTCGTCTTCATGTTTATCCACCATCAACATGAAAAATAACCCTTAATAATCTATAATCTGATTTATCTTTCCAGAAATGACAAGGAATTATTAAACCCTACTGATAGAGATGAAAAATGAATGTGCATCCAGCCGATTTCTAAACAGCTTAGAAATGTTAATAGGAGAGCCACCCTGCATATCAAGATACAGATCCCATAGGCCACTCAGGTATTAGTCACTAAGTGATTTTAAATTTTGCCATTAATCCCCTTGTCTCCATTAACTATTATTTCACATCCTGAACGCCCACGGCAATAAGCCCTTGGAGCCAAAAAATACAGCAAAGCCTGTGTATGGGTACCACAAATCCTCAGTGCAAATCACTGCTCTCTCTCACTGGGGACTCAGGGTACGGGGGAAAGGATGGTCCCCTCTGGGGGGCAAGAAGGGGTTCAGCAGCTGTGGCTCCCATTTAATCACCGGACACAGCTAGCCCACTACACCAGCAGGGCACTGCAGCACCCACTGGGTCATCATCACCACCACTAACACTTACGGAGCTGGCTCTTAGACTGTCCCAGCCTCTGCTTAAGTACCACACAATCTGGCAAAGTAGGTGCTATCTATCATTGTCCCAGCGTGACAGAGGAGAAAACGGAGGCACAGACAAGTTCGAGCCCAGGGTCGGAGGGCTAGTAGGTGGGATGCAGCCAGGAGTCAAAGCCAGGCCCACTGACCGCAGACTCTCTACTTTTAACCACCACCTAAAGCCCTTGGTAACAACTAGCTGCTATCCAAACTAAACATCCC
>NW_023197538.1:0-651 GCF_002007445.2 Ailuropoda melanoleuca
TTTCAGCCCCACCCCTCATTATCCAGAGGGGAGAGAGGGGCTGGAAGTGGGGTTAATAATTCATCATGCCTGCCCAATAGTAGGGGGTTTGGGGAGCCTTCAGGTGGGTAAATACATCCACGTGCCAGGAGGGTGGTGCACCTCAGCTCTCCAGGGACGGGAGCTTCTGTGCTCAGGATCCTCCAGACTTCGCCCCGTCTGTCTCCTCATCTGGCTGTTCGTCTCTGTCTTTTGTCATATCCTTTAACAAACTGGTAAATGTAAATAAGTGTTTCCCTGAGTTCTGGGAGCTGCTCTAGCAAATTAAGGGTACCGGGGGGGAGNAACCGGGGGGGAGGGTCATTGGAACCTCTGGTGTATGGCAGTTGGTCAGAAGAACAGGGGAACCTGGGCTTGGGACTGGCATCTGAAATGGCAGGGCAGGTGGGCGCGGTGTTGGGGCAGTGAGCCCTCAACCTGTGGAATCCGATGCTCTCTCCAAGTGGACCGTGTCAGAACTGAGTTGAATTCTTGGACACCCTGCGCCTGAGAATTGCTTGTTCGATGAGTTTTTCTTTTTGTTTTTTGGGGTTTTCCCCCAAAAAACAGACCAAAGTTTTGGGCCTCAGCTTTTACCCTCATTTGTTTTGGCTTGTCAACCCAGAACAGAAT
>NW_023197539.1:0-359 GCF_002007445.2 Ailuropoda melanoleuca
TTTTTTTCCTATTAACTTTGAGAAACTTTTTTCTATTGACTTGGAGAGAAATGAAGTACTTTGTGGTCTGGGTAACTGCGAGGGTGGCTGTGCCATCCCCTGAGATGTGGGCACCTGCAGACCCAGTAGGTTTCGAAGGGAGAATCACGAGTTCGGTATTAGACATTTTAAGTTTGCAATATCTAGTAGATATCCAAGATGGAAGAAATTAAGGCATATGCTTGCTAAAGACGAGTCTATTAGAGAAGGGGAAATGATGACATCAGACAGAGAGACGTTAAGCAGGAAGGAGCAGGATCCAATGCAAACATGGAGACAATTTTCAGAGTGGAAGACAGACAGTTGTTCACCTAGTTACA
>NW_023197539.1:623-819 GCF_002007445.2 Ailuropoda melanoleuca
TCTCCATTGCCCAAAGTGTTTCAGCCACAGGGGCCTTATTTCCATGCTCAGACATGTACAAGACAAACGCATACAGGCCTCGGGTTCTCTGACTTGGACACTCTGTCCGGGACAGGTAAAGAGATACCCTAACCCTCCCAACTGTGGCTAATCCTTATCACATAGGTCTCACCTCAGAAGTCCCCTCCCCAGGCCT
>NW_023197540.1:0-1203 GCF_002007445.2 Ailuropoda melanoleuca
GTTTAAACTCAATTATCCAATGTACAGTACATCATTAGTTTTTGATATGATGTTCAATGATTCATTACTTGAGTATAACACCCAGTACTCACTGCATCATATGCTCTCCTTAAAGCCCATCACTCAGTTACCCCTATCCACCTCCCTTTCCATGACCCTCAGTTTGTTTCCCTCTCTGATTTCTTCCCATTCAATTTTCCCATTTCAATTTTCCCTCCCTTCCCCTATAGTCCTCTATACTATTGCTTATGTTCCACATATGAGTGAAACCATGTGATAATTGTCTTTCTCTGATTGAGTTATTTCACTTAGCATAATTCCCTCCAGTTCCATCCATGAGCCTATACGTGGTAGATATTGATCCTTGCTGATGGTTAGTAATATTCTATTGTATATCTGAACCATATCCTCCTTATCCATTCATCTGTTGAAGAGCATCTCAGCTCCTTCCACAGTTTGGCTCCTGTGGACATTGCTGCTATGAGTATTGAGGTGCATGTGCCCCTTCTATTCACTACATCTGTATCTTTGGGGTAAATACATAGTAGTGCAATTTCTGGGTCCTGTTGTTTTACAGTCACCCGGAAACAGTTTACAAACAACAAGAACAAGAAACTCCACTTAGTCTCAGGACCACACGTAACTAGAGAAGAGACACACGGTAGCAGCCTCTCATGAATTCAACCGTCTGCTCCTTCTTACAGGTCCTCCTTTCATTCAAGCTTTCTAATGGGAGAAAATTCTATGGCAATTGTTCAGAGGGTATCACCCATGTGCAATTACAGGAAGGGACCTACATTTGTAAAACTGTGTTTGTGTGTATACATGAGTGTATTTGTGAATGTGTGTGTGCACATGTCTGTGGGTCTGTGTCTCTCAGAGGGCAAAGAGGCTATGTGTTCATTCTGTAACTAATATTAAGAGCCAACATTAAGTCTGAGTTCATCTGTTTGGGGTTTCCATCAGTCTCACAGAAAACAATCCTGACAGAAATTATTTACTTCATCAAAATTTATCTGCCACAACTGCAATCCCTGTGCTATTCACAGACAAGTCAGTTATCCAGATATGGAAGTGGATTCACAGAAAGAATGAACAACGTGACCGAATTCATCCTGCTTGGCCTGACACGGAACCCAGATGTGCAGAAACTCTTGTTTGCTGTGTTTGTAGTCATCTACTTTCTCACTGTGGCAGGCAACC
>NW_023197541.1:0-663 GCF_002007445.2 Ailuropoda melanoleuca
TTGCAGCTTTATTGGTATTCCCATTTCAAAGCAATGAAAGGGATAAATCACATGTCTTTTCTAAAGCCTTCTGCACATAGCTTTGGGCTTGCATATTCCTTTCAAGTAAAAAAGATAGTATCACAGCCATCTCCTCGGGTTTGTTGGTTCGTTTTGTGTTTTGTTTTTTGTTTTCAATCAAGTACATCTCTCTACCACCTATTTTTCCTGTCTTTCTCAGCTAGATTATTACCACTCTGGCTTTCAACGCTATTTTTTATTTCTAAGGTGATTTTTTTGTGGAACATCTCTTGAGAATTTTGCCCTTCTCTTTCTGGGTTTATCAGCTATCTGCCGATAGCACAGACTCACCCATTTCTCTTTATTCTTCTATTTCAAGCATGTTTTATTAAAGGATTTCTTTTCAGTATCTCCTCTGACNAAGGATTTCTTTTCAGTATCTCCTCTGACCATCTTGTGTGTCGAGTGGCATCTTTGTTGTCTTAGATTTTTTTTTCTTTCTCTAGCCAGTCAGTACAGATTTGCTCTGAAATCTGTTCTTATGTCATCCGTCCTGACAGTTACACTGAGTTTTTTGTTTGTTTGTTCGTTCAGATTTTCAGGACAAAACCTGTTGGCAGTTAATATGTTTCTGCATTCTCACAGAAATCTCCACCTCTCAGC
>NW_023197542.1:0-660 GCF_002007445.2 Ailuropoda melanoleuca
TTGCAGCTTTATTGGTATTCCCATTTCAAAGCAATGAAAGGGATAAATCACATGTCTTTTCTAAAGCCTTCCGCACATAGCTTTGGGCTTGCATATTCCTTTCAAGTAAAAAAGATAGTATCACAGCCATCTCCTCCGGTTTGTTGGTTCGTTTTGTGTTTTGTTTTTTGTTTTCAATCAAGTACATCTCTCTACCACCTATTTTTCCTGTCTTTCTCAGCTAGATTATTACCACTCTGGCTTTCAACGCTATTTTTTATTTCTAAGGTGATTTTTTTGTGGAACATCTCTTGAGAATTTTGCCCTTCTCTTTCTGGGTTTATCAGCTATCTGCCGATAGCACAGACTCACCCATTTCTCTTTATTCTTCTATTTCAAGCATGTTTTATTAAAGGATTTCTTTTCAGTATCTCCTCTGANGAGGATTTCTTTTCAGTATCTCCTCTGACCATCTTGTGTGTCGAGTGGCATCTTTGTTGTCTTAGTTTTTTTTCTTTCTCTAGCCAGTCAGTAGAGATTTGCTCTGAAATCTGTTCTTATGTCATCAGTCCTGACAGTTACACTGAGTTTTTTGTTTGTTTGTTTGTTTAGATTTTCAGGACAAAACCTGTTGGCAGTTAATATGTTTCTGCATTCTCACAGAAATCTCCACCTCTCAGC
>NW_023197543.1:0-504 GCF_002007445.2 Ailuropoda melanoleuca
TGTCTTTCTCAGTGCTGTGTTCGTCGTGTTTTACTCACGGTATCAAAGCCCCTTGATTCCTGTTCCCCCTTACTTAAGGCCGTCGTGACTTCAAGGGCTTTCCCCTCACACATTGTTTCATGGTTCTAAGGGCTGCTCCTCCCCAGGCCCCTATACCCAATGTGGAATCGGGGTCCCTAGTGAAAAGGCTCCTGTTCACTGGAGGTGTTTTCCTGGACGCTCTGCTTTATTACCAATGTGAAGGGCACTGAGTCCTCGAAAATCCTGAACCTTTTCATTCATGCTCCCTTACTCACGAGAGATGATGATCGTTGATATTTCCCTGGACTGTGTGGTGTCTCAGAGACCNGCAGTATGGGGCACTCTCGTCAGGCTTCCGCATCCACTTTCCATCAGGATTCCCTATTCACGAACGGTGATGATAGTGCTAAGACGGTCCCTGTACGGTGTTGTTTCTGACGGACAAGTTTTGGGCCTTTTCGTTCCATTGCCACCAGCAGTTTT
>NW_023197543.1:676-895 GCF_002007445.2 Ailuropoda melanoleuca
CTTTGTTTCTTGGTTCTAAGGGCTGGATCCTCCCCAGGCCCCTACACCCAATGTGGAATTGGGGTCCCCAATGAAAAGTCTGCTATTCGCTGGAGGTGTTTTCCTGGACGCTCTGCTTTATTTCCAATCAGAAGGGCGCTGAGTCCACGAAAATCCGGAAGGTTTTCATTCATGCTCCCTTACTCACGAGAAATGATGATCGTTGATATTTCCCTGGAC
>NW_023197544.1:0-651 GCF_002007445.2 Ailuropoda melanoleuca
GAGGTTACACAGGGGGGCCTAGTCTAGGCCCCTCAGAAGCAGAAGGGGAAGCCCAGGAGACCAGAAGTGTGAGAAGGACCCAAAGCACCATTGCTGATTGAAGAACACAGGTCTCCACGAGCAGTGAGTAGCCCCCAGCAGACAGCCAGCAAGGAAACTGGACTCAGCCCTACAACCACAGGGAACCGGATTTTGCCAATAATCTGCATGTGTTTGGGAGTGATTCTCCCCAGGGCCTCTGGGAAGGCCTATAGCCCTGTCTACACCTCTAATATGGCCTTTGGAGCCTCTGAAACCCAGCCAGGCTGTGCTGGACTTCTGACCTACAGAACTGGGGGCTAACCAAGGCATGTTGTTTTAATCCGCTCAATTTGTGGTAATTTGTTCTACAGCAATAGAAAATGAACACAAAAGGTCATAAGGGGGNTTCATAAGGGGGATACAGAGGGCCTGGTCACTTAATCCTTAAAACATTTTTGTCCTGTTGATAGCGAAGAAGGTTGCTAAGAAATAAAGTCAAAGATGGCAAAATGGATAAAGAGCCAGCATGCTTTTTTTTTCTATCAAGATAAGCTTCTAACAAATAATGATTTAACTCTGGTTGGGTGGTTTGGGGCTTTGGGGTATAGGATCTGAGAGAATATTCTCTAG
>NW_023197545.1:0-533 GCF_002007445.2 Ailuropoda melanoleuca
GATGCAGTCATTCAGGAGAGACAAGTCCTAGGTCAGGTTTCCTACAGCTGTAGACGTTCAATGACGTTTTGTTCATCGCTTTCCTATCATACTGATACCTGGGAGTCTGTCGTTTAGTAAAAGCTCCCCAGACTCTATGCGTGATGTTTTTCTTTCCAAAGACACAGGCCTAGACTTGCTGGTGCCCTCCTTCTGCATACAGCTGTGCTCGGGTCGGCCGTCTCGGTCAGCAGCCTGCCCAGAGTGAGAGTCTCCCCATAACGGACCCCAGAAATTTATCTACATCTTTAAATGCTGCATCAGCATCCAGAAACACTCTCCCCACTGCCTAAAGCACCAGCTCTGCCAGTCAGNAGCTCTGCCAGTCAGCGAAAGCAATTCTCCAGGCCTACTTTGGGGCACGGGTCCTAAAATGTGTTCTGTGTCATCCTTATGTAATCTTTCTTTGCACCTGCACTGCAACGTATGCAGCCTCGCTCTGCCTGCCCTGGGGTTTGAGGACCCAGGAGTTTGACTGCATGCCCTTTTACAAG
>NW_023197546.1:0-1787 GCF_002007445.2 Ailuropoda melanoleuca
GGATATGACAATTATAAATATATATGACCCCAACAGGGGAGCAGCAAGATACACAAGCCAACTCTTAACCACAATAAAGAGACAAATAGATAAAAACACATTAATAGTAGGGGACCTCAACACCCCAATATCAGAAATAGACAGAACACCCTGGCAAAAACTAAGCAAAGAATCAAAGGCTTTGAATGCCATACTCGACGAGTTGGACCTCATAGATATATATAGAACACTACACCCCAGAACCAAAGAATACTCATTCTATTCAAATGCCCATGGAACATTCTCAAGAATAGATCATGCTCTGGGACACAAAACAGGTCTCAGCCAATACCAAAAGATTGAAATTATCCCCTGCATATTCTCAGACCACAACGCTCTGAAATTGGAACTCAACCACAAGGAAAAACCTGGAAGAAACTCAAACACTTGGAGGCTAAGAACCATCCTGCTCAAGAATGACTCGATAAACCAGGAAATCAAAAAACAAATTAAACAATTTATGGAGACCAACGAGAATGAATACACAACGGTCCAAAACCTATGGGATACTGCAAAGGCAGTCCTAAGGGGGAAATACATAGCCATCCAAGCCTCACTCAAAAGAATAGAAAAATCTAAAATGCAGTTTCTATATTCTCACCTCAAGAAACTGGAACAGCAACAGAGGGACAGGCCTAACCCACTGACAAGGAAGGAGTTGACCAAGATTAGAGCAGAANCCATGTTCTGGGACACAAAACAGGTCTCAACCGATACCAAAATACTGAAATTATCCTATGCATATTCTCAGGCCACAACGCTCTGAAATTGGAACTCAACCACAAGGAAAAATTTGGAAGAAACTCAAACACTTGGAGGCTAAGAACCATCCTGCTCAAGAATGACTCGATAAACCAGGAAATCAAAAAACAAATTAAACAATTTATGGAGACCAACGAGAATGAATACACAACGGTCCAAAACCTATGGGATACTGCAAAGGCAGTCCTAAGGGGGAAATACATAGCCATCCAAGCCTCACTCAAAAGAATAGAAAAATCTAAAATGCAGTTTCTATATTCTCACCTCAAGAAACTGGAACAGCAACAGAGGGACAGGCCTAACCCACTGATGAGGAAGCAATTGACCAAAATTAGAGAAGAAATAAATGAATTAGAAACCAGAAGTACAGTAGAGCAGATCAACAGGACTAGAAGCTGGTTCTTTGAGAGAATCCATAAAATTGATAGACCACTGGCAAAACTTGTCCAAAAACAAAGAGAAAGGACTGAGATTATTAAAATTATTAACGAAAAAGGAGAGGTCATGAGCAACAACATTGAAATTGGAAGGATTATTAGAAATTTTTATCAACAGCTATATGCCAAAAAACTAAGCAATCTGGAAGAGATGGAGGCCTTCCTGGAAACCTATAAACTACCAAGACTGAAACAGGAAGAAATAGATTTCTTAAATAGGCCAATTAACTATGAAGAAATTGAGTCAGTGATAAACAACCTTCCAAATAATAAAACTCCAGGCCCAGNTCCGGGCCCGGATGGTTTTCCTGGGGAATTCTACCAAACATTTAAAGAAGAAATAATACCTATTCTCCTAAAGTTATTTCAAAAAATAGAAACAGAAGGAAAGCTACCAAACTCATTCTATGAGGCTAATATTACCTNAGATATGAACAGACACTTCTCCAAAGAAGACATACAAATGGCTAACAGACAGATGAAAAAATGTTCAAGATCATTAGCCATCAGGGAAATTCAAATCAAAGCCACACTGAGATACCACCTTAC
>NW_023197547.1:0-797 GCF_002007445.2 Ailuropoda melanoleuca
GCCCCCAAAATATTTTACATAATTTCTTGATCGAGGATTCTTAGGTACTGTAGATCCTAATTTTCAACTTGTGTGATGTATAATATGTACTTTATTTTTTGGCAGGGGGTAATATATAGTTCAGAACTTTCAGTGATAACTTTTAAAATTTTATCTCACCTAAAATTCAAGGCTGTGATTAACAAGTTTCTTTGCTTTCTCCCTTCACATACATGTCACATATATGTGTGTGTGTGTGTGTATACATGTATATATATGTTTTAATTCACCCTTTTTCTGTGGAGTATCCTATCACAAATCCCAGGTTTAAGTGTGACTGCGGTGAATCTGTACTTGTATGGGACCAAAACTTTTTCTCCTCTTCTCCACATGCCTGTTGAAAGAAAGACTGTAGCTTACTGGAAATCTCCAGNAGAAATCTCCAGGTACTTTTACAAAAACCTCCATTTTATTACACTATATTTCTGATCCCACTTTTTTTTTTCTGTTCCCTGATGCTTCTCCCATTTTGTTGAATAAGAAAATATACATTTAAACTTTAAATAAATTCATTTCCCATTTTTAATAGAAGGAATACATTCAGTGTGCGTGGCCCACAATATTGCTAGGATAGAGGTCTAGTTCAGGTTTTATCAGTTTGGTTTTTTTTTTTAGATTTTATTTATTTATTTGACAGAGAGAGACAGCGAGAGGGGGAACACAAGCAGGGCAGGGGGAGTGGGAGAGGGAGAAGCAGGCTTCCCTTTGAGCAGGGAGCCCGATGCAGGGCTCAATCCCAGGACCCCGGGATCATGACC
>NW_023197548.1:0-1737 GCF_002007445.2 Ailuropoda melanoleuca
GACAGAACCAGGGCCTCCTGTCCCGGAGGAAACTCCTGCCCGTCACTGTGTCCCTCGCACAGGTCCCCGCTCGGCAGCGTCCACGTCCTGCTCCTCATTCTCCTCAAGGTGCCCGTTTCTGATGATGCTGAGCGCTGTCCTCTGGGTCAACAGGCCTCAGTGGGCCGTTTGTGGGACACGGAGTCGGCCTGCTGAAGACAACCTGCAGTCTATTGATACCCTGTCCAGAGACACCACCGCTCAGACTAGGGAAGGAAGAACTACTGGCCCCAACCCTTCTATCCCTTTGCACCTTATTCCCCAAAACTGGTAAAAAAAAAAAAAANGGAAGGAAGAACTTTGGACCCCAACCTTCTATCTCTTCTGACCTTGTTGCCAAAAACTGGTAAATAAAAAAAAAAAAACTTGAAAAAATGCAATAAAATATATCTCTCACACACGTGTGTATATACCGTAGACGTGCCTAGGGCTTGGCTGGGAGAAGGGGGAAAACATTCCCCAGGACTCCTAACGTCCCGGCAGACAGCGCCAAGCACAGCCTGGCTGGCCAGGGGAGCCCAAGGCGAGGGAGGGCCTGCTCTTTGGTGACCTTGCCCTCCTGAGAACCCCCAGTGCAGCCTCTCAACTCAACATTCCTTCCTTTCTCCATCCACTCGCCAAACAGTCAGCAGGAGCCGATGTAGCGCCGGACTTGTGTCTAGGTGCTGGGGATACAGCGGTCAACACAACTCGGGCTTTCTATTCTAAAGGTGATTTCAGAAAATAAAGAAATAAAGAATATCAGTTTATAAGAAGTGTCATGAAGAAGAATGGATGAGAGTTCAGAGGATGGGGTGACAGTGGACAGGGATAGTCTCTTCATTATTATTATTATTATTATTATTATTACTATGCTCAGTCAGCCACTGTATTGCGCATCATTAGTTTTTGATGTAGTGATCAATGATTCATTAGTTACGTATCACACCCAGTACTCATCACAACACGTGCCCTCCTCAGTACCCATCACCCGGCTACTCCATCCCGCCACCCACCTCCCCTCTGAAACCCTCAGTTTGTTTCCCAGAGTCCATAGTCTCTCATGGTTCATCTCCCCCTCTGATTCCCCCCTTCATCTGTCCTTTCCTTCTTCTAATGTCCTCCATGCTATTCCTTATGTTTCACAAATAACTGAAACCATATGATGATTGTCTTTCTCTGCTTGACTACTGAGTATTTACCCCAAAGATGTAGATGTAAAATTTTTTTACTTTAATTCAATTAATTAACATCTAATGTATTACTAGTTTCAGAGGNGTCTCCCCCTCTGATTCCCCCCCTTCATCTGTCCCTTCCTTCTTCTAATGTCCTCCATGCTATTCCTTATGTTCCACAAATAACTGAAACCGTATGATGATTGTCTTTCTCTGCTTGACTACTGAGTATTTACCCCAAAGATGTAGATGTAAAATTTTTTTACTTTAATTCAATTAATTAACATCTAATGTATTACTAGTTTCAGAGGGAGAGTTCACTGATTCATCTGTCTTATGTAACACCCAGGGCTCATTACACCACGTGCCCTCCTTAATGTCCATCCCCCAGTTACCCCATCCCCCACCCCACTCCCCTCCAGCAACCCTCAGTTTGTTTCCTATGATAAAGAGTCTCTTATGGTTTGTATGATAGGCATTCCTAGTTCCCAATGTCCTGGATGAGAAGGAAGGTTAACAACCAGAGGACACCTCCTGCAGTTCT
>NW_023197549.1:0-744 GCF_002007445.2 Ailuropoda melanoleuca
GCTTTTACCTCAGCTGGACTTAAACTCCAAATTCTGTCTCCCCTACAACCATCAGAAACGAACATATGCTAAGTTTCTTTAGCATTTTCTGGGTTACTTGGAGTCTATTTCTTACAAACTTAGTTAAGGGAACAACAAATGATTTGGTCAGAAATTGGAGAATTTGTTGTTAGCCCTCTCTTTGGCTAACTTCTGTATAGAATTATCCTCTCACTTTCCAACTGCTGTCTTATTCTCCTCTTACTTTGTGCTATGATTTCTCAACCAGTAAAACTGTAGGTTTTTACCAGGACATGAGCACTCCACATGGGAAAAACTATAGTAAGCCAGAAACTTGGAAACTTACCCTGTGTTATTATCTTCTTTCAAATGTCAACTTCTCTGTGACTTGCTTTCGATTGCTCCTCCTTTGGACTTTTTTCATTTTTTCCCCCAAGAGTTTATCATTAGTGTTTGAGGGTGAGTTAGTCCAATATGAGCTACTCCGCTATTATCTGAGCAGAAATCTTCACGATGTTTTATTTTTTAGGGAAGAATATTCTATTACCAAGTGTATTATAAAAAGTTTGTTTCAAGAGAGATAGTAAAGGAAGCGCACACTGATGATTTCCTGATGACAAATGATGTAACAGCAGAGTGCAATGGTAATTTTGTAAACAGAATTGACTTCCCGTTTATCTAAATTTACTTCCGTAAAACATAACTCATGAATATTCCAAATGTATTTTTTTGTTTTGGAAATGT
>NW_023197550.1:0-522 GCF_002007445.2 Ailuropoda melanoleuca
GGGGAGCACACAACACAGCCCAGCTCCCCCACCCCCCGACCCCGAGGGATCTTTTGTGTATGGGACACTTGAGAGCTTCCCTCCTATGAGGTGCTCAGCACTGGTTGCATTTAGCAGATGGGTAAACTGAGGCTGCGGCTTTACAGCTGTCGGTGATGAACATAGGGCTAGAAGCTAAGACTTCCCACTCCATCAGCCTTGCCCTTACCCTGCAGCAAGCTGCCTGTCCCGATGTCCTCCCCCCTGGTCCCAGCCGTCCAGGTCTGACAAGTTCCCTTTGCTTGTAGGTTCTCTCAGCTTCCACTCCTTGCCGTGAGGAAAGAAGCCTGTGGAATCCACACCTCTAACTTCCAGCCTTTACTGCCTCGTTCACGGGCTTGCCCAGAACTTGCTGGAAACATGGGACCTAGAGCCTTTNACCTAGAGCCTTTCCCAGGGCAGACCTTAGCCACACCCTCAGCTCCTTGCAGGACTCACACTGGGCAAGTCTGGGGAATACAGGCCAGACGCAGGCTTCCACGG
>NW_023197551.1:0-773 GCF_002007445.2 Ailuropoda melanoleuca
TGTTTCACTCACGGTACCAAAGCACCTTGATTCCTGTTCCACCTTCCATAAGGCCGTCGTGACTTCAAGTCTTTCCCCTCACACTTTGTTTCTTGGTTCTAAGGGCTGGATCCTCCGCAGGCCCCTACACACTTTGTGGAATCGGTCTCCCCAGTGGAAAGGCTGCTGTTCGCTGGAGGTGTTTTCCTGGACGCTCTGCTTTACTACCAATGAGAATGGCGCTGACTCCTCGAAAATCCTGGACCTTTTCATTCATGCTCCCTTACTCACGAGAGATGATGTTCGTTGATATTTCCTTGGACTGTGTGGTCTCACAGACCACTATTGGGCACTCTCGTCAGGCTTCCGTGACCACTTTCCCTCATGTTTCCGTATTCACGAAGGGTGATGATAGTGCTAAGACGGTCCCTGTACGGTGCTGTTTCTGACGGACGTGTTTTGGGCCTTTTCGTTCCATTGCCGCCAGCAGTTTTGACAGGATTTCCCCAGGGAAAAAGCATTTCGTTAGAAGCGGGTTTTGGCCGAAATTTATTTCTCAGTGCGGTGTTTTTCATGTCTCCCTCACGGTGCCAAAGCACCTTGATTCCTGTTTCACCTTCAACAAGGCCATCGTGACTTCAAGGGCTTTCACCTCACACTTTGTTTCTTGGTTCTAAGGGCTGGATCCTCCCCAGGCCCCTACACCCAATGTGGAATCGGGGTCCCCAGTGAAAAGGCTGCTGTTCGCTGGAGGTGTTTTCCTGGAAGCTCTGCTTTATTACCAATGAGAAGGG
>NW_023197551.1:961-1178 GCF_002007445.2 Ailuropoda melanoleuca
TATTCACGAAGGGTGATGATAGTGCTAAGACGGTCCCTCTACGGTGTTGTTTTTGACATACGTTTTTTGGGCCTTTTCATTCCATTGACGCCAGAAGTTTTTACAGGATTTCCCCAGGGAGCAAACATTTCGTTGGAAGCGGTTTATTGCCGAATTGTCTTTCTCAGTGCTGTGTTTGTCGTGTTTCATTCACGGTACCCAAACACCTTGATTCCTG
>NW_023197553.1:0-576 GCF_002007445.2 Ailuropoda melanoleuca
TATATTACATTTTTTATAATTTTTGCCACTGATTCATTTAATATAATGATACTTATTATATATTACATGGTATTGTTTTATGTTTAATAAAGATTAATAACCAATCCCTTTAATTGTATGTCAAAAATATTAATAAAATACAATTATTGAATCCAAATCACCAAACATTCTACATATGAAAACTATATTATTTCTATCAAGCACTTTTTTTCCCTTCTTAACTTGACTGCATATTTTTCTTTATTTTTCTACCAATTTTTATGTTATCAGCGTTTGCAATAATAATTTTTTTCTGTAAATCATAAAATAAATGGACGTATCTTGAAATTCTCATGCATACAGTTTCCCCAGGCAAGCACAAATAAATTTATACTCCTGCGTTGGAGGGGTGGAGGTCAGGAGAGATAGAGAAAGAGAGAGCACCAGCGCAGAAGAANGAGCACCAGCGCAGAAGAAGGAACGTGTGTGTCTGTGTAACAATGTGATTTCAATTTACGGTAATACACAGGAAGTACAGTTGCTAGTTTGTGGATTTCTGGCATGAGAAATCAAGGTAAATCAAAATCACAAATCTCT
>NW_023197554.1:0-582 GCF_002007445.2 Ailuropoda melanoleuca
TATATTACATTTTTTATAATTTTTGCCACTGATTCATTTAATATAATGATACTTATTATATATTACATGGTGTTGTTTTATGTTTAATAAAGATTAATAACCAATCCCTTTAATTGTATGTCAAAAATATTAATAAATTACAATTATTGAATCCAAATCACCAAACATTCTACATATGAAAACTATATTATTTCTATCAAGCACTTTTTTTCCCTTCTTAACTTGACTGCATATTTTTCTTTATTTTTCTACCAATTTTTATGTTAGCAGCGTTTGCAATAATAATTTTTTTCTGTAAATCATAAAATAAATGGACGTATCTTGAAATTCTCATGCATACAGTTTCCCCAGGCAAGCACAAATAAATTTATACTCCTGCGTTGGAGGGGTGGAGGTCAGGAGAGATAGAGAAAGAGAGAGCACCAGCGCAGAAGAAGGAACGNAAGCACCAGCGCAGAAGAAGGAACGTGTGTGTCTGTGTAACAATGTGATTTCAATTTACGGTAATACGCAGGAAGTACAGTTGCTAGTTTGTGGATTTCTGGCATGAGAAATCAAGGTAAATCAAAATCACAAATCTCT
>NW_023197555.1:0-1176 GCF_002007445.2 Ailuropoda melanoleuca
AAAACACATAATGGGATATTATGCAGCCATAAGAATAAAGTTCTGATAGAAGCCACAACGTGGATGAACCTTGAGAACATGATGCTAAGTGAAAAAAGCCACAAACAAAAGGTCATGTATTTATAATTCCAAATATGTCAAACGTCCAGAATAGGCAGATCCATAAAGACAGAGAGCAGACTGGAGGTTGCCAGGGACTGGAAGAGAGCGGGGAACAGAAAGTGTGTCTAATAGGTACGGAGCTCTCTCCAGGGGAGATGAAGATGTTTTAGACCCTGATGAAGGTGAGAACAAAGTTCCAGAACAACGTGACAGTGTGATTCGTACTCCTTAGAATAGTTCATTATGCAAATTTCACCTCAATTAAAAAAAAGTTTTGAAAATAACTATAGCCTTCATATTATCAGTGCTCCTCACATAGGCATTGATCAAGTTTGATACATCAATGAATAAATGAATGAGTGAACCTGTCCCTGGTCTACAATGCCCTGCTTGCCCCAGTCCACATCCCAGCCTCATCTTACACCAGGCCCCGCCTTGCTCTCTGCTCTTTGGGGGCACTGACCTTTTGCTGGGTCCTTCTAAGTGCTAGGTTTCTGTCACAGGACCTTTGCACGGCCTCATTCCTCTATCTGGAGCCTCTCACACCCCTCCCATCGCCCTAGTTAACTTCCCTTCTAATCCAGCTCTCAGCTTGGCCATCACTCTGTCCAGGAAAGCCTTCCCTGACCTTCCTGATGGGGTCAGTCCCACCGTACACTATCATAGCACTAAAACTTTCTCTTTAGGTCACTTACCACTATTGCATCTTCATCTGTCTGTGCTCTTCTCCTATTAACTCTGGTCTCCCCCATTACAAATTTCATGAGGGCTGAGGATGGGCGAGTGTGTTGTTGAGGAAGGAGCAGTTACTACTGTATCCCCCTGCCCCCAAGCACAGTACCTGGCGCACAGTATGTGCTCAATAAACATAACCAAGGGAGGAAGGGAGGGAGGGAGGTGACAGGGAGGAATCTATCACCCTTTTCATCTGTTTGNCGTTTGCCTTCAGAAATCCACTAACACATTATCTCTTAACAAAGCGGCTAGACAGGGCCCTTTGCAGGCATGTGTATGTTGATTCTGACATGTACAGATAGAACCCCTTAGTTCTTAACATGTATCCCGGTGAAGCTA
>NW_023197556.1:0-898 GCF_002007445.2 Ailuropoda melanoleuca
GGCAGACATGACTATTTTGATTTTTATCATTATTACCATCATTATCTTTATCTGCTGTGTCTGCTGAGCTCCTGCTATACTCGTACCACTGTATTAGGCCTTGTGGAAACTGTGCACCAGGGAAAAGGCATAGCAAGTGGGTGGTTCACACTGCTGTATGAAGGAGTGTATTTTGACTACTGTTAAAGTTGATTTGTGACAAGAGTTTTAGCATTGGAACACTGTTTTCCTCACTAATTTGAGACCTAAGATTCTAAAAGAGTCTAACTTTGAGGCTTTGCTTCCGTTATTAGTTCTATAATCTCCAAAAATAGATGAAATATTTATAAAGTGAAGATTGTTTTGGATATTAAACAAGGATAAAAATTAGGTAATGTGTAACAATCTTCTCTCTTTTGATCATTCTTTCTCTGCTCATACTAAAAATACTGCTAATCAACTCAGAGCAGCCATCTCTTGGTAGAGATGAGGAGAGGTCATATTTCAAAAAAATACTGTGACGGTAATAGCAAAATATGGTAATAGATTAAATGACAACATAACATAGTACAGTGGAGGATATTCTCTCATTTTGTCTGGGCTTCATTTCTTCCCCACTTCTCCCATCCCTTTAGTTTTAATTGAATTGTCAATAATATTCTACATCTCTCTGGCTATAGGGATATGCAGATAATCTGGGCTTGACCAATCTCTACAGCAAATAGTAATTGTCCAAGGGGTGGACTCATGACTAAGAAGGTGTATTCATTCTCTACTACTGCTGTAACAAAGTATATAAATTTAGTAACTTAAAACAACACAAAATTATTATCCTACAGTTGTTTATTTTGTAAGTATTGGGCCCACTGAAATGATCCAGGATAATCTCCATATATAAAGACCTCTAGCCTTAACCTCA
>NW_023197557.1:0-398 GCF_002007445.2 Ailuropoda melanoleuca
TGAAGCAGAAGCGAGCAAGAGTGTGTGTGTTACCTTTAGCCAAGGCATGCCCGGTGTTTGTGGTCAGGATCTGTGTCAGCATCAATGCTTGTCAGCAGCTCGCTGGCGGAGGCTGCGTGGTTGTCAGGGCAATCTGCGGCTCCTGCTGGCCTTTCTGTTCTACAGGACAGAGCTTTGAGTGATGATGGCACCTGGGGAATTCTCTCTAAACAGAAAGCCCTTCCCTAATTGTGACTTTCTTAATTTGGATTTTCTGCTTGCTTTGAGAAACTCCCTGGTAAGATTTCAGGCTCCCAGCACAGCATTTGAGTCTCTGTATAAGCTATGTTTAAAACTTAAAAAAAAAAATCAAGTGTACCTTGCAGAGAAGTTTGGATATGCTTTTTTTTTTTTTTTTT
>NW_023197557.1:8640-9445 GCF_002007445.2 Ailuropoda melanoleuca
AAAAAAAAGAAAATGATACAGTGGGGCTTATTAGGCTTAATCATAGGGGAACAGTGGTAAGCACTTTGCCTCTAGGTAATCAACTTAAGCTTTACATTGGCTTGTTTCTAATTTGCAAATATTTGTTTTAAGTCTTGACTGTCCATTCTATTAAGTCAATTTACTGAACTTTAGAAGTGGAAATGTTTCCATCATATTAGTTGCTTCCCAAAAGACCCCTGAAAGAAAGACAAGCCTGTGAGCTTGCTTCTTTATATGCCTCTTTGAAATCATACCTTAAAGAAACTGACAAACATCCTGGCCACTTAGGAGTTTTAGCTAGGACTACTAAGCCATCTTCTGCAAATCAAATTCACTGGCCATAGGGACATTTTTCATTCTACAGGCAGCTTTGTGGACTCCCCATTTGATATGAAAAGTCCTGTGGCTAAAGACAAGTATTTTATATATTTTGCCACATTCAGACTCCTAGGATCCATGAAAACAGGAAAAACACACACAATAAAAGTGATATTTGCAACCTCACAGCTCGTAAAATCTTAGCTTGCAAGGACTTGTCATTAATAGTATCTCCAGCATTCCCAATTATATGTGACCTTTTCTGAAAGTATGAGTGTGGTTTATAGGAGGATTTGATAATTTTGGAAAATATACAATTCTCATCCTTCATATAGTATGTAATTGTCAGTGTTTTGTCAACACTGGATATGTTTGTCAATGTGGATATGTTTCGCATACCAGAATTGTTTTTTAAAGAACACATTTAATCTGAAGCAGAAGCGAGCAAGAGTGTGTGTGTTACCTT
>NW_023197558.1:0-3690 GCF_002007445.2 Ailuropoda melanoleuca
TTGGCAGGAGCCTAGGAAAGGGTTCTTCACCTTTTCTGATTGGGTTCATGGAAGGAATCCCAGAGGAGACAGCCTGAGTTAAGTCTGGAAGGAGTAGAGTAGGAAGTGGTTACAAGAAGATGGTGGGAAAGGGCATTCTGAGTAGGCAAGAGAGGGAGGTGAAAGTGCAAATGTTCAAGGGAGAGAGAACTCACTACATTGAGGACTATTTAAGTAATTCAGTAAGTGCAAAGTGAATAATGAGTATTGTTGAATCCAAAATGTTTTGTCTCCACAGGGCAGAATTCTGTAACCTTACAGAATTTTAAAGATAACTAATTTTGTCCAATCTGAGCATGGGAATCTTGACTAATAATTAGTTAAGATTTTCTCTAGTCCATATCTAGACTCTAGAATTTCTGAAGATGAAAAAATTTGTTTTACATCACTGATATCATGCTCCATAAAGAAGACTATCTATAAAATAGAATTCTTGAAGTTTATTTTGGATTCATAAGCAATAGAAAATGGGACTGTTAATGAGTTCTGCTGAACATACTGTACTAAGCAGAATAGTGGCCTCCCAAAGATGTCTGTGCCTTACACCTTGGAGATTGTGAATATGTTACCTTTCATGCCAAAGAGGACTTTGCAGAAGTAATTAAGGTTAAAGTTTTTGGGATAGGGGAGAAAATCTGGTGGGCCCAATGTAGTCATGTGAATTTTTAAAAGCCGAGAACTTTTCTTGGCTGAAGTCAGAGAGATTGATGGAATAAGAGATGCAATGTTGCTAGCTTTGAAGATGGATAAAGCAGGGTCATGAGCCAAGGAATGTGGGCTTCTGGAAGCTGGAAAAGGCAAGGAAATATATTCTCTCCCCAGAGAGGAACACAACCTTGCTAACACTTTGATTTAATCCCAGTGAGATCCATTTTGGACTTCAGGTCCAGAACTGAAAGGTAGTAAATTTGTGTTGTTTTAAGTGACTAAATTTGTGGTAATCTGTTACAGCAGCACAGGAAACTAATACATGTATTGAAAAAGGATAATACCATAGAGATATTTTTAGAATCCTGTCTTCTCAAGAGAAATACTCCATTGATTACCTATAGTAGATCAGATTACATCATTTACAATTAATTTTATCAGTGAAACAAATCAATCTCCTGCTCTAGTACCTTATATATTAATTTAATTTATTAAATTAAAAATATATACATAATATATAATTATAAATTAAAAATATTAATTTATAAGTTACCACATTTTTAAGACATTGATATATGTTTTTTATTATGGAAGCATAATTATAATACAATTATATTAGTTTCAGGTGTACAACATAGTGATTCAACAATCTGTACATTACTCAGTGCTTACCATGATAAGTATAGTCACTGTCACCAGACATTATTATTACAATATTATTGACTATATTCCCTATTGCTGTATTTNAACATTGATATATGTTTTTTATTATGGAAGTATAATTATAATACAATTATATTAGTTTCAGGTGTACAACATAGTGATTCAACAATCTCTACATTACTCGATGCTTACCATGATAAGTATAGTCACTGTCACCAGACATTATTATTACAGTATTATTGACTATATTCCCTATTGCTGTATTTTTCATCTACATGACTTATTTATTATAACTGAGATTTGTACCTCTTAACCCCTTTCACCTATTTTGCCCACCCTCACCTCTCCTGTGGCAAATACCAGTTTGTTCTCTGTATTTAAGAGTCTGGTTTTTTGCTTCTTCATTTGTTTTTTAGATTTCACATATAAGTGAAATTGTATGGTATTTGTCTTTCTGTCTGACTTATTTCACTTAGCATAATACCTCCTAGGTTTATCCATGTTGTCACAATTTCTGAGATTTTATTTTTTTTAATGGTTGAGTAGTATTCCACTGTGAGTGTGTGTGTACCCCATCTTCTTTATTCATTCATCTATTAATGGACACTTGGGTTGCTTCCATAACTTGGCTATTGCAAATAATGCTGCCATAAAGATAGGAGTGAATATATCTCTTCGATTTAGTGTTTTTGTTTTCTTTGGGTAAATACCCAGTATTGGAATTACTGGATCATATGATATTTTTAATTTTGGGGGGAGCCTCCATACTGTTTTCTACAGTGGTTGTACCAATTTATATTCCTGCCAACAGTGCAGAAAGGCTTCCTTTTCTACACATCCACACCAGCACTTGTTATTTCTTGCCTTTTCCATACTAGCCATTCTGACTGCTATGAGGTGATACCTCATTCTGGTATTGATCTGCATTTCCCTGATGATTAGTAATATTAGAATTTTTTTATGTGTTTGCTGGTCATCTGTCTTCTTTGGAAAAATGTCTATTCAGTTCTGCCCATTTTTAAATCAGATTTTTTTGTTTTTTATTGGTGTTGTATAAGTTCTTTATTTATTTTGGATATTAATCCCTATTGATACATCATTTACAAATATCTCCTCCCATTCACTAGGTTGCCTTTTTGTTTATTTTGCTGTCCAAAAGCTTTTTATTTTGATGTAGTCCCAGTAGTTTATTTTTGGTTTTGTTTCCCTTTCTTGAGAAGACATGTTCATGAATATATTGATGAGGCTGATGTCCAATAGATTACTGACTATGTTTTCTTTTATGAGTTTTATGGTTTCAGATCTCATTTAGGTCTTTAATCTATTTTGAGGTTTTTTTTTTTCTTTTTTTGTTATAAGAAAATGGCCCCATTTCATTCTTTTGCATGCAGCTGTCCAGTTTTCCTAACACAATTTATTGAAAAGACTGTCTTTCCCTCATTGTATATTCTTTCCTCCTTTGTCATAGATTAATTGATCATATAAGTGTGAGTTTATTTCTGGGCTCTTTATCCTGTTCTATTGATCTATGTGTCTGTACCATACTGTTTTGATCACTACANTTTTGTGCCAGTACCATACTGTTTTGATCACTACAGTTTTGTAGTATATTTTGAAACCTGAAATTGTGATACTTCCAGCTTTGTTCTTCTCTCTCAAGATTGCTTTGGCTATTTGGGATCTTTTGTGGTTTCATACAAATTTTAGGATTATTTGTTCTACTTCTGTGAAAAATGCTATTAGTTGTTTGATGGGGATTACATTGAATTTGTAGATTGCTTTTGGTAGTATGAACTTTTTAACAATATTTGTTCTTCCAATCCATGAGCATGGTATACCTTTCCATTTGTTTGTGTCATCTTCAGTTTCTTTCACCAATATCTTATAGTTTTTGAAGTATATATCTTTCATCTCCTTGTCTAAATTTATTCCCAGGCAGAGGGAGAGGGAGAAGCAGACTCCCAGCTGAGCAGGGAGCCTGATGTAGGGCTTAATCCCAGGACCCTGAGATTATGACCTGAGGCGAAGGCAGACATTTAACCAACTGAGCCATGCAGGCACCACTCTTTCTTGCCAATTTGGATGTTTTTCATTTCTTTTTCTTGTATGATTGCTGTAGCTAGGACTTCTGTCACTATGTTCAATAAAAGTGGTGAGAGTGGGCATCCTACTCTTGTTCCTCATCTTAGAAGATAGGCTTTCAGTTTTTCACCATTGAGTATGATGTTAGTTCTGAATTCTTCATATATGGCCTTTATTATGTTGAGGTATGTTTTCTCTAAACCCACTTTGTTGAGAGTTTTTATTATGAATGGATATTATGTTTTGTCAAATGCTTTT
>NW_023197559.1:0-573 GCF_002007445.2 Ailuropoda melanoleuca
GACAGCTGAGGACAAGGAGATCTGCACTGTGTGGGTTCAATGGGGTGGCCCAGATCCAGTGACATTTGGTGTCAACTGATCTCCAAAGCAGCAGCCCAGATTCCTGGGGCCACCAGTCCCTGGATGGGGAATGGAGCCAGAGCTCCCAGCCCCTTCCTCCAAGAGACAAAGCCCATCTACAAGTTGAGGAGTCGCTCACACAGACCTCTACTCCATCCAGCTTCCATAACCGTCACCATACACACTGATCCCCAGTGCAGAACCCTGGCTTCATGCCTCGCCTCCATTTCCCCTGAGCATTCATCCTCCCACATGCAGATGATGGGATCATTAGTACTATGTTTAGCTTGTCTCGTTCCTATCCAAGATCTGCCCTCGTCTCCCCATTGCTTTTTCTACCAAATACAGACTCAACTTGCATTCAAGGGCTTCCATCAAATCCCTCCTCTCCCACCAAAGCAACCAGCCCTTAATGTCCTCTCTGCCCTTCCCCTCCTCCCCTTTGCCCTCTGCTCTCAGTGGTTCCTTGCAAGTCAGCTCTCCGAAGGCTGCCCCACCCACCTCACTCACACT
>NW_023197560.1:0-1081 GCF_002007445.2 Ailuropoda melanoleuca
AAATAAAAAGGCCACCTGATAAGGAAATAAACTGTCATGAGGGAGAGCCAAATGTTATAACAGGAGAGTTAACACTTTCAGAAAATAAATATAACAGCAAACCTAAACGACATCATGAAAGAAGTATTAAAACATAAAATGAATGAGGCACATAAGTGTTTTCACTTCCAAAAATTACACCACTGATTTTGAAGACATTAGTAGATGACTTTTATTTTCCTTCCAAATCATGGACTTCACTTTATATGCCCCTGGGCTTCATAATTGCTTCATTTAATTCAATGGTGTTTACTTTTTTCAAATACATGAAAGCCTCACATTTGATCTGTCAAGGAAAAAGAAACTTGTCTATATTGATATATAATAGTTACCTTTATATGAATTCTTTGGTGGTAGGATTTCAATGGAGGTACACACAGTGTAATCAATAAAGGGCAGAAAAAAGAATAATTTAGCAAACATGACAAAGAAATGGTAAAAATGTATATCATAAAGTGGATCTTATACTTGATGCCATGAACTCCTGTCATATGGCAGTGACTGCACTATTGATACAGTAAGTGTGTGATTGAAGAGGTCAAAAAACTTGAGAAAAGCTCCAAAATCTATTTGCCGCTGATAGCAAAGATGATGGGAGAGTGTGATACATTACCCTAGGGCTGATGTATAAAACTTCATAACAATAATCCAACATTCTCAAATCATCTGAAATAATGTTTAGGCTTCCTTTATAATACTGTCATAGACAATAAATGGTAGATAGGTGGGGATTTTGCAAATGTATTATAATGGGTTTACAGAAAGTACTATGCATGGGTATAAGGAAGAAAACACTCAAATCAACAATTTCTGTTTTTGTTCAATCTATTGGTTGCTATTTTCCTCCCACTGAAAAGGAAAAAAAATCAGGGTTTAAATTCCCAAGTAGTTTGAAAGAGACAACAGGAAAGAATGCAGAAATGACTAATACACTTCAGTTCTAAAAATGGTAAATTATTAAGTGCGTCAGCTATTTTACTTATTTGCTACTGATAATTACCTAATAGCTTTAAACAAAAAGGATGATTCAGATTTTTTTTTC
>NW_023197561.1:0-1901 GCF_002007445.2 Ailuropoda melanoleuca
TAAGTAGTCAATAAATGCTATCGTGATTCATCAAATATTTGTTTATCAAATACTCTGCTCGGCACTATGGACGAGGGTGCAGGGAGGGGCAAAGATCAATCAAACATGAAGTCTAGGGGCGCCTGGGTGGCACAGCAGTTAAGCATCTGCCTTCGGCTCAGGGCGTGGTCCCAGCGTTCTGGGATCGAGCCCCACATCAGGCTCTTCCGCTATGAGCCAGCTTCTTCCTCTCCCACTCCCCCTGCTTGTGTTCCCTCTCTCGCTGGCTGTCTCTATCTCTGTTGAATAAATAAATAAAATCTTAAAAAAAAACAACATGAAGTCTAGGAGGGAAGATAAAACAGGAACAAAAAGAATTGTAAAACAGGGCTTACATAATAGAAAGTATGTCTTGCAGTGCTTTGAAAAGCTAAATTTTAAAAGTATTAAAGACAAATGTTTTAAATATACTTTCTTTTAAAATATGAACTTTGGATAAATGGAAGAATTGAAACTATTTTANATTTTAGAATATGAACTTTGGATAAATGGAAGAATTGAAACTATTTTACATGGAGAATTCTTTTAAACGGAATAATTGAATCCTACCTCTTGAAAGATTTCTTCCCAATTCTAACACTTAAGTGATAATTTTCTTTGTATAAATGTCCATTCATTATCCCCTCCTGTACCTGAGGGTAATGTGAGTTTGCTTTGTGAATGTGGGTGGGAAGATTGAGTTATTCACATATTACTTGCTCCTGCTCTTCCTGGACAAAAGGGTGTCTGACCTGGGGATGAACTGTCCAGATGGGAGGTGGAATTCGAGCCAACTGAGGAAAGTATCCATATATTAGCATGCAACTCTCACAGCTAAGGAATCTGTCCTCTATTCCTTGTGAGACTGAACTTCCCAAATGTGGAGAAATTTTCAGATAAGTGAACTCCCTCTCCCCTTCTCCAGCAGCAGTGCTAAGTTACTTAGTTAAGAAACTGGCCTGTCATACATATTTTACATATAAGGGGTATTATCACTTAGCCGTTACTATTTACCAATTACACGGATAACTTGATATTTTACTCCTGGCAGAAACAGCAATGTGCACTGCCAATCATGCCATGAAGCCCCCAGGACCTACAAGATACAGAGACTCATTTTCAAAAATTTCAGAGCCACTGGGCAAGCACTTAAAAATGTTTTCTACCGATGAATCACTAAATTCTACCTCTGAAACTAATAAAATAAAATAAAATAAAATAAATGTTTTCTGGGGCGCCTGGGTGGCACAGCGGTTAAGCGTCTGCCTTCGGCTCAGGGCGTGATCCGGCGTTATGGGATCGAGCCCCACATCAGGCTCCTCTGCTATGAGCCTGCTTCTTCCTCTCCCACTCCCCCTGCTTGTGTTCTCTTGCTGGCTGTCTCTATCTCTGTCAAATAAATAAATAAAATCTTTAAAAAAAATGTTTTCTATCCATCTCTTCTCATTCACATAAAATATCTTTCTTAAATGTTATTGCTGGGTGCAATGTTATTATCATCAAAGGTATTTCTAAACTTTGGCTTCTCAATTGAGCCTAAGTAGTGAGTTATAAATTTAGAGGTAAGATAGAGCTTATCTAGAGGGAAACTAAAAGACTACACTATTTCAGGATATTTCTGTATTAAGAGACAAGACTAATAACATCCTCTTCCATTGGTATCTGCCAACACGGATTGAACAGCTTTGTCCTTCAGGTCTCATTTGGAAGGTCACTGATTTATCAGTGTGTCAGGCACTGGAGACACAAACATGAATATGACACAACCCCCTCAACAACAGGCGTATTCTTCCACTGGGGAGACAAACACGTCAGGTGACTAACCACCTCAGTTTCCGAGGACTAAGGGATTTCCTAGGGCATGAGACTTTCAGGTTTTTGGG
>NW_023197561.1:2013-2205 GCF_002007445.2 Ailuropoda melanoleuca
AGCAGAGGAGCCTGATGTGGGGCTTGATCCCAGAAAGCTGGGATTACGCCCTGAGCCAAAGGCAGATGCTTAACGACTGCGCCACCCAGGCGCCCCAGGTTTTTGGGTTTTTTAAACTCTTTTTTCTTAAATTTAAATTCAATTAGCTGTCATATAGTACATCATAAGTTTCAGATGTAGAGTTCAGTTATC
>NW_023197562.1:0-607 GCF_002007445.2 Ailuropoda melanoleuca
TTTGATATTAGAAAGACAATATTATATAAAATTACTTTATTATTCCATATTTAAGTGCTCTAGCTGGTAATTTAGGAATAATGCCTGACATGTACTTCAGATTATAAAGTTCAAGTTAGTTGAGTTGGAAACATTGCAAACAAAAATAAAGTCTGTTAGGTTGAAAGTTGTAGTAAGAGTCAAAAGATCTTGCATTACAGAAAGCAAAGAACCTGAAAGGGACACCTGAGGCTATGAATTCCATGGACCATAAATAAGATAACCTTTATAGTTAGTTACTATCTTTCTTAAAATCAAATTTTTTTTCTTCAGTTTGAGAAAGAATCAAGATCCCAAATAATTCAATTTTATCAGTGTTCTGATCCCGAATAAGACTGAGAATTCAGAGAGAAAGAATCACTTACCTCCAGTGAAGCTTGAGGAATATGATTGAAAATCATAAAAATAAACTACATTTGCTTTTTTGGGNAAATAAGACTGAGAATTCAGAGAGAAAGAATCACTTACCTCCAGTGAAGCTTGAGGAATATGATTGAAAAATCATAAAAATAAACTACATTTGCTTTTTTGGGGAAATAAGGAAATGGATTTTATCTAACATTGCATA
>NW_023197563.1:0-1159 GCF_002007445.2 Ailuropoda melanoleuca
AAATGCTTGGAGTAATGCATGGCACATAAGAGCCCTATATAAGTGTTTTCTTAAAGAAATAAAGACATTGCGTTTCATTCTATATCCTGATTAGAATCCTTGAACGAAGGTGTTCATTAGGACAGTGAAACAAATCAGAAGGAAAAATGGGTAAGAAAAAAAAAATCAAGATTTCATTTTTGTCCATTTCTTTGATTTTCTTGGGCATGTTTATACGTTTCTTTATATGATATAGGGCAAATTTGATTCCCCAAATTTTGCAACTAATACATATTGATTTCACCTTATTTTTATCAAACAAATAGACACCCCCCAAATCAAAACCTGCCTAACATTATGTCACATGTTTGTTAAATTACATTAGGTTTCTAACAACTTAAGAATGTTAAAAATATATTTTGAAGAGTGAAGAGTGAAGAAAGTTTAGGAGAATCCTAAATGTCTTAACATTTTGGTATATTTGTATTTCTTTCCATTTCTCCTATTTATTTCCTGTCTTTCTCTAACATACTTGATGTTATACTGTAAATAGAATTTTGTATCGTGATTTTTGTTTAAAGATTAAAGAACTTCTTGCTGTGTGTTTGCCTAAGATCCTATCAGATAGGAGTATAATTTTTGGACTTATTGTTATGCGGCACCTGGGTGGCTCAGTCATTAAGCGTCTATCTTCGGCTCAGGTCATGATCCCAGGGTCCTGGGGTGGAGCCCCGGGTCGGGCTCCCTGCTCAGTGGGGAGGCTGTTTCTCCCTTTTCCAGTCCCCTTGCTTATGTTCCCTCTCTCTCTCTGTCAAGTAAATAAATAAATAAAGTCTTTAAAAAAATTATCATGTTTATCATGTGATATCTAACCTGAAAGAACCTTCCATGTAAGAATGACATTAAGGCCGAAGTTCCAAAATGCCTTCTGTCACGCGTCTACTCTACCAGGCCTCATGGTCCTGCCTTAGTGCCCATAGACTTCTTGCTATCTCTACCCTTATCAGCTTTTATAATTCCCTTTTCCAATTTATAAAAGGAAGCATTCACAATGTAGAAAAATTAATCTAGGCTATTTGGAGACATTTTTCTTATAAAAAGGAAACTTAACTTTTGCAAATTGTTCAAAAGCAGGGGTCAGAGTTTGTGAATTAACAAATAAGCAAAACCATGTTGCTTG
>NW_023197564.1:0-709 GCF_002007445.2 Ailuropoda melanoleuca
CAAATGTTTAGGTTTTGGCAGAACAACAAACAGATTTTACAAAGGCTGTCCTTTAATTATTAAACCTCTGCGTATTAAAAGGAAATCAATCCATGTGGTAATTTTTGATCCATTTGCACTTAATTAATGAAAATATGCTGTTGTAAAAAGTATTTGATGTTCTAGCAGTTCTTTACCTCCCACTTTCTTTATAAGTTACCCTTTTCTTTTGGAAGCTTAGTTTTGGAAGTTGAGTGATATGGCAATTAATGTTCACCTAAAAGAAGTCTACTTTACTTTAAAAACTAAGTGCTGCAAAGCCAGGTAAATAACATGACTCAATATCCCTGGAGATAGAATTATTGTCTTTATTGTCATTGCCGTCGAAGAGACAACATGTGGAAGAANCATGTGGAAGAAAGAAGAGTATCCACTGATGAATCCTGCTCTTTTTATCTACCTGGAAATTAGTCAAAATTGGGGCAGGTCCAAGTGCTATTATTTCAATTACTACTATTATTGACTATAATTTATTGAGCACCTACTATGTGACAGGCATTTAACTTACATTTACTTAGAATTTAATTCTTCCAACAACTTCATGATGTAAGCATTATTGCCACCTATTTTCTTTTAACAGGTGAGAAAACAGGCTTAGAGAGTTTAAGGAACTTGCTCAGGATTATCCAGCTTATAAGTAACAGGGCCAGATGTTGAACCTTGAACCCTG
>NW_023197565.1:0-604 GCF_002007445.2 Ailuropoda melanoleuca
TTCACCAAAACTTGGCTTACTGCTGCTCACGGCATATGGACTATGTAGGATTTTCTCCTTTCCTACATAACGACACTTAAAATAATCTTGTCTTGAACAAGATAAAAGAGTGAGTTGACAGCAGTAAGCCACAGATCTGTGTGTGTGTGTGTGTGTGTGTGTGTGTGTGTGTGTGAAGAGAACCAGAGAGAGAAAAGAGAGAGAGAGAAGGAAAGGACTTCCTACAGATTACTAAAAAAGTTTCCAAAGTCATAAATTGCCTATATTTTACTTTAGATCAATTAAAGACTCTAGAATATATTGTACCAAANCATATATTGTACCAAATGTATATGGTCAAAAATGTTTCTATACATTTGTCTGTTACCTTTATATTTGAAAATTTCTGGATCTATTGAAACTAAATTAGAGCAAGTATAGTTGTAGTAATGCAACTATAAATATAGGCTTGTGCCCGAAGTAAAGTTTACTCATGTGCCTTAATGAAGCACATTAAGTGGAGGCGTAGTTAGCCTCCAGAGTTGCTTAAAGTAAGGTATAATCATACCTCTTCTTTTTTTTTTTTTAAAAGATTTTATTTATTTATTTGACAGAGAGAGAGACA
>NW_023197566.1:0-1137 GCF_002007445.2 Ailuropoda melanoleuca
CTCAGGGCGTGATCCTGGCGTTGTGGGATCGAGCCCCACATCAGGCTCCTCCGCTAGGAGCCTGCTTCTTCGTCTCCCACTCCTCTGCTTGTGTTCCCTCTCTCACTAGCTGTCTCTGTCAAATAAATAAAATAAAATCTTTAAAAAAAAAAAGAAAGAAAATAGTATTTAGGGATAACTGGCTATATTCAAAATGGTGATAGAGAGGGGGCTCAGATGACAAGGTTTATTATTTGGATGACATTCATAAAAATATGAAATGATGGGGCGCCTGGGTGGCTCAGTCGTTAAGCGTCTGCCTTCGGCTCAGGGCGTGGTCCCGGTGTTATGGGATCGAGCCCCACATCAGGCTCCTNTGCTGTGAGCCTGCTTCTTCCTCTCCCACTCCCCCTGCTTGTGTTCCCTCTCTCGCTAGCTGTCTCTCTCTCTCTGTCTAATAAATAAAGCCGAAAATTGCTTCAGTTATTGGGAGTTTTAAAAAAAATATATGAAATGAAGGATAATGAAAAGATTTTATTCTGTTTATAGTTTGGGACATGAGGGTAAGAGATTGGTTATCTAAGTTTTTAACTTATTGTCATTGGAATCCTAGTGGACAATTTAGACAGAGATAGCCAGAAGATAAGAATAATGTCTAAGGATTAAGACATTTTTGAACAAAAAATTAAGTCTTAGAGATGATAATCAGAAAAATGATCATTTAAAGCAACAGTTTACCAAAGATATGATGTACAATGATATAAGAAGTGAAGAGAACACTAATGATAGACAAAGAGGAATAAATTTGTACAAAGGCAACTGAGAAGAAAAAGAAGAATCCTATAGGGATGAAAGAGGGTGCTTTCAGCAAATAATAATTGTAAACAGCATCAAATCTATAGAGATGAGAGTAAGCTAACACTAATTTTATAAATATTAGTCTATTTTCTTAGAAAGTTTCAGATTATATCCAATAAAGACAAATTTGGGGAACATTTCCTATACATGATAATACTAAGTGTAAATAGTAAAATATTTTATAAAAACACATGCACATGTAAAAAGAACACTCATTCAAAATATCAATAAAAATTAAATTGCATTACCCAGTCTAACAAGAGGGATAGAAAACAATATAAAATCCTTGTGTTAAAATAT
>NW_023197567.1:0-793 GCF_002007445.2 Ailuropoda melanoleuca
CCCACAACGCCGGGATCACGCCCTGAGCCGAAGGCAGATGCCCAACCACTGTGCCACCCAGGCGCCCCTATCTTATTCACAATTTAAGTATCTTTTGCTGCAAATAATAGTAATATTGGTTGTGTGCATTTAATTAATGTAGATTTACCCTGCAAATTGGCAGGGTTGGTGCTGCTTGCCTTTTAAATATCCTTGGAGTTGGCTCCTTTAAAAGTAAGCACTTTATGGGGCACCTGGGTGGCTCAGTCGGTTAAGCATTGGACTCTTGATTTCAACTCAGGTCATGATCTCCAGGTCATGGGATGGAGCCCTGCGTCAGGCTCCATGCTTAGCGCAGAGTCAGCTTGTCCCTCTGCCCCTCCTCCTCCCTCCCCTCTCTCTCTCTCTCTCAAATAAATACATAAATAAATGAAATCTTTAAAGAGTAAAAATAAATACAAGTAAGCCCCTTATTTCCATAGATAAATAAATGTGAGCAGCGCATCACCACACATTGAACACTGAACCTGCCAGCACCTGCTCCTGTCTCCCCACGGTCTCCACAGCAGGCCCCACGTTGAGTCGAGTCTTACAGAGTGCATCCTGACTAAGGATCCGCCTCCAAGGCGGAGTGAAGAAGGCATCTCAGGGTGTGCCCTCCTGACGGGGGAGGGGGTGCGCACAGACTGTGATGACCATCCGCAGTGAGAGCGGCTGCTGCAGTTTCAAGATCAGGGCAGAGCCGTCTCTGCGCAGAACTCCCATCTGTTTGTGCAAAGCCCACCTCTGTCCGTCTGCTTCGTCTGCTCCAGAT
>NW_023197568.1:0-661 GCF_002007445.2 Ailuropoda melanoleuca
AACTATATAGTTTTTTGCTCCTGTAAGATCATGTATTTGTTCCTATAAGTAATAATTTTAAATATACAAAACTATAAGGCCATAGAGGTAAGTCTTAAGAGTAGTTAAATTAGGGTCTTTGGGCAGGTTTATTCACTTTCTGTAATTTTGTGGAAAATGTTTGTGTCTGTGCATAGGTAGTTTATTCCTAGAAAGGAATTCTATGTTTCATCAAATTTTAAAGATTTTAAAAGTCAATTATGTGGCTTTACTTTTCTAGAAAGAGCATCCACCTGATATAAGCAGTTAAGCATTATTGGGAAGACCATGATAGTGTAAGGCTTCTGATGACTGTAACAACTTGTATTCTGTGTCTTACATCTGTGTCTTACTACTCCAGAATCGTTGCACATACTCCATCTGTCATAATAAATGAGGACCTGTTTGATACCTAGCCTGGCAATATCACTACAGAATGTGGATTGAGTGGTTTGCGGGGCTGATTTTTAGTCNACTGATTTTTAGTCTCTACTTTATGTTGAGTTATATCAGAATATACTTTGATCTATTCCTAGTCTTTTAATCCTTAGTAAATTGTTATTAGTTCTCAAACTAGTTAGACTAACTCAACTAACTAGTTAGACAGTTTTCACATGTCTGTCTGTCCCTAGTTACAGTCCCA
>NW_023197569.1:0-630 GCF_002007445.2 Ailuropoda melanoleuca
AACGGGTCGCTTCATAAACAGATAAATAAATCAGACATCAGTGGGAAATGAAAAGTCATGGCCGAGGATGACAGGAGACAGAAAATCATTCCTATTCCCCGATGCTCTTTTGGGGCATCACACCCAGGCTGCAGTGGTGGCCCTGAGGTGGCTGATGGAAGATTATAACAGAGTGGGGATTCCACCCAGGATTTGCAGGACACAAGCCCTTCTTAGGGTATTCCATCTGCCTGAGCCAAGGTCATGCCAGGGAACTCTGAAAAGCCAGCAACTGACCCTCCACCATTAATGCCCCATCTGTGGGATTAACTGGGCTGCATGGGTCATAATTTATGGGGAATCATTAACTTAATGATATTGGTTCTCTATAAACTGCTTAGTCTGTCTCAGGGAAAATGGATTTCATAAATCTAGGTGGAAAATTCTAGATGACTCATGAAGGCCCATCCGCAGGGTGGGGCTGGGTCACCAGATAGTAAAACTCTACACNATCACCAGATAGTAAAACTCTACACTCCTGTTTGGTGGAAGGGCCTCGAAGATCACTCCTTCATTTTCATATACCTGCCAGCCCAGACAGTCATTCCAATTGGAGGAGGAAGTGCCAGGGTTGAAAAGTACAGGCTGGAC
>NW_023197570.1:0-6016 GCF_002007445.2 Ailuropoda melanoleuca
CTGGGCCCTGGTCCGCAGGACTAGGGGAGCCTAGGAGGGGTGTATGGGGAAGAATGCACCCCACATCGTGTTAGTGGGCACCACGATGATAACAAATGGTGATGTGTTTTACCTGTGTACATGCTAAGTTATTTTTTAAAAGGAAGAGATGCTGGAGAATTCATTTCTCAAACACCGAGTTGTGGGATTTTAGCCACCAAGTAACTGTTTAGTCTTCACCTGCATTTGGAGTGGACTGGTTTTTAAGCATCTGAAGGGATTCTTATTCTTCATGATAGTACAGGAAGGGCCTGAGGAGGTGATTCTGGGGCTGCTGCTGTGGAGCCAGAGAGAGTTTTCCCTCATTCACAGTGATTCTGGTGTTGTGAGGATGTCCCTCCATCTTCCCTTGCTCTGTGAAGGATCATTAAACATGGACTCGCCCTTTCTACAGACGTGGCGTTGAAGTGGAGATGGAACCTATGTCAGGGCAAGATGTTCCTCCCAGGCCTTCTCTGATCTTTCCTGACTGGCCTGGCTGAGGAGAAGCCTAGAGCTGGCCACCAGGGTACGTGAAATCTTAGGAGGTCTTAGGGGATCACTGTCCCAATTTGGGAGTAGGGGAACACTGCTCTGAGGCTGGCATTGGCCTGTCTTTCCTGATGACATCGATCATGGCCCAAAGGCCTTGACCCTTGACCCATGCCTCTGGTGCAGATGTGTGCATGTGAGCCCACACATATGCTCCAGCCACAGGCCCTTCCCTCAACCCTGCCTTTCCTTGCCCCATACCTGCTCCCCTCCACAGGCCTAGCACTTCTCTGCACTTCTTCCAAGGGCCTGGTCGTTCTGACTGGAATTTTTGTTTTTCACGTACATCTTATTTCAAATCCTGGTGTTTAACCTCATTGCGGTATTCCTCTGTTGCAAGCCAAAAACATTTCCATGTCTCAGAAACACTTGCAGCTTTCACTCTATGGCTAGAAAACACCTATTTAGCCAGCAGGAAGAAGGCAGGTACCCAAGTGTCCAGGGCTAGCCTTAAACCCATCAGCTGCATGAAGTGCCTCCTTGGGGCACATGGGGCTGTAACAACTGCCAAGAAGGGTGTGGACAGCTCTTTGCCCCAGAGGAAACATCTCCCTATTGTGTTATCTGTTGTTGCACAAGTACACAGTAAAGACACTAACTGTTGAAACAAGCAAGTAGCCATCATTTTATTACAGTATCTCGTGATTGCACAGGCTTGAGCTGGGCAGTGGCTCTCCTGGGATCCCTGGGGTCTTGTGTGGTGACAGCTGGGGTGGCTGAGTGAGTGTCTTACACCTCAGTGCTCCCCCACGTAGCCTCCCCCCACACTTCTCCCTGGCAGCTCAGGAAGGAAGACTAACCTGAAGTCATATCCCGTCATATCCTGCACATTCTGCTGGTAAAAGTAGGCCCAGGCGAGAATCACGGGCAGGCATAGGGACTCACTTCTCTGCATGCACATCTTTGAGGGTGGCATTGTGGGGCCAGCCTTGGAGGCCAACCACCACACTTCCTTTGTTATTTGTGGGGCCCCAGATTTTGTGTTGTGGGGCAGCACAGATACATGGCCCTGCCAGGCTTACTTGCGACCTCATTCATCTATAAAATCGGGTGGTGTTGGCTCCCCTTCTATGAGGGTGGTTGTGACAGTGGACTGAAGAGCACTTGGCCTGACGCCTGGAACCCTGATGCCCCTCAGTGCATGTAAGCTAGGTGTGGCTATGTTTCTAGAACTCATGAGGCTTTGTGGCAGCTTATGTGATAGAGAAAGGCTTGCTTCCCCTAGTTTACCTGGAATGCTTCCACAGGTCAGGTCTCATCTGGCAAAAAGGAAGAGTGTTCTTTTGGCCCTCCAGTGCCTTCATTACTAGTATTGGGGAGGAAAAACTTTTCTTCTGCCTTTCATGGTTCTTTGGGCCTGTCTATTAATTAAATTCACATGAGACCGATTAAGAGACTAATTATGTATGTACAGGAGCCCCATAAGAATATGACATACAAGGATAGGTCAGGCAATTGAGACTTATGTGCCATCCTGAACTAAGGGATGGGATAGAGGTCTGGGTCTTTAAAGGGGAGGAGGGTAATTCACAGGGCAATAAGAAGAGTGGATGTTTGGTCATTAGATGTTTGCCCTTGCATACAGAGGTCATTCTTTTTTTTTTTTCTTATGTTTTTTTATTATGTTAGTCACCATACAGTACATCCCTGGTTTCTGATGTAAAGTTCCATGATTCATTACTTGCATATAACGCCCAGTGCACCATGCAATACGTACCCTCCTAGAGGTCATTCTTAAAAACATCTCGGGTAACAGCTTTCTTTCTGGGCCAGACCTCCTATCTAAATTCTCTTAGATATTTAAGAGAAAAGTAAAAGTTTTTCTTGAATCTCCTGGGTCTAGATTGTCGTTAGCTCAAAATAGTCCACATGCCAAAGTTGCATATTTTGGGGTCATGTGTTTTACTCCCTCTTCCCTAGGAAGTTTCACAGTCCAGAAATCAAGCTGCTAGATTGCTCCATCTCACTGAACCAGGCTCTCAGTCCCGATAGTAAATGAGTTCAGTTAGACAGTTGTGTCTCATTTCAGGAGGCAGTGTTGCAGGTGGGCTCCCAAAGTTAGGCCTGTGGTGGAAGAAATCAGGTATTTAATAAAAGGCATTTCTGTGGAAATAAAAAATAGTGGTTAATGATTGGAGCAGATCATAATCCCAGTTTCTGTGTTCTGAAGGCAGCCAGTTGACAAGATTTCTAGATGTCTGGCTTGAAGCACCTTCAGACAGTGAAAGCAGGCAGCGGCAAACTGATAGGTTTTCCTGTTGCGGTTTCAGTGTCTTTGGTGATCTTTCTGAGTGGTCCACACAGCAGCAGGCATGAAGATTATCTGTACATGAGCTGTTGTGGTGATTGCTTTGAAGTTGTTATCAAAGCATCCAGCCTAGGTTGCATGGCTTTGAAAAGAGAGCAGTTTTAATTCTTAGTGATTCCAAGTCAGAGGGGTGAGAGGAAAAACTGGAAATGTTAGTTTGAAGAGTTACAGCCAAATATCGGAGGAGTAGAATAATGAGGATCCAGTTCAGCTTACAGGCAGAAAACAAAACCTCAAAGACAGCAGGAGTAGAATATAATACCCACAAGTGTATACTGCAGTTTCTACTGAAACGTAATTTTTCTTTCTGCAGTCAACCCATTTCTACCAAAGATAACCACAATAAGACTAATTTGTTTGCAGATTAAGTCTAGTGTCAATAAATTTGGTCTGATTACTTGCATAAGTGCAGCAAGAATAGGGATTGACCGTTTAGGCTCTTTTAATCCTCTTTGCCAGAACTTTTCTTAAGGAATCTCAGATTGAAGTTTTTAAAAACCTCTTGAAGCTAGAAAGTCAAGTCCAGGC
The DNA here is from genome assembly GCF_002007445.2 of Ailuropoda melanoleuca. Classification (NCBI taxonomy): domain Eukaryota; kingdom Metazoa; phylum Chordata; class Mammalia; order Carnivora; family Ursidae; genus Ailuropoda; species Ailuropoda melanoleuca. Next base: position 3,407 of record NW_023197570.1, read on the forward strand.
CATCAGACTTAACCTGCAATGCCTTTAGATTTGGGTGAATCCTTTCTTCTTGAGATCCCCAAAATATTATGGGTTCCTGTGCCTGCCAGGAAACAACCTTGTTTACTCACCTGGTAAGGATGCTGGGAATCCTGCAAGCAAGGTACCAGGCTGATTTTTACAAGGGACTTCATTGGCTTCATAAAGTCACCCTTAGTTTCTTCAAGCTGTCTGGTCATATCTGAGTTTACACACATCCTTCTCAAAAATGACGTTCCAGTCAAAGCCTTGGTAATATAACCAGTGTTTGCAGTTGTGTCCTGGAGACAGAAGGAGAACAGATTCTTCCTGAACTTATGCACATAACCATATTGCCATGAAAATAATAGTAGTCACTATTTCCAAACGTGGAAGGATTAGGTAGAGAGAAAAAGTAATTGTATATATCTGTATAAATCTGGAGAAATGAAACATAAAAGAAGCAGGGTTTCAAACAAAAACATATAAGAATTATACTCCTCCTCTGTTTATTCAGTTCCATATAATTAATAGTTGTTCCCCTTAAATCCAGTTTTCCCTTTTGTTCTGGAAATTCTTACCTAGCCCAGTTTGATGGTCTTTAAGGTTATCAGAAACCTCCCGGTTTCTGACAAGTTTTTGACAAGTCCACTTGTTAAAAGTCCTTTTCTTGAATCTCCTTGAAGGGAAGTGCTTTTGCAGGAACACTTTCACAAAGCATCAGAGTGATACAGTAACTGTAAGTGACAAAAGACTTAAGATGCCCATTGTTAAAGATCTGATGAGAGATCATTGTAGCAGAATTGACAAGTCTGGTTATTTCTGTGGTATGCAATATTTTAAGGTAATAGCTACAATTATGACTGATAACATTATACCTGGGCATACCAAAATTTTAGGAATTTCATACAATTTCTGTGATACTTATGTTAATAACGTTTACCTGTATGGTAGAAGCTAAGAAGGCTTATCGTCACTTGTTCGACATGCCTACCAGGTAATTTAACATACCAGATAAACTCAGTACTAACATTTATTTTTTGTAAAGAGAGAGCGCATATTTTTTGAAATGTTCTAGGGGCCCTCTTGAGAATCTCAAACTGAGTTTAAGGCCATAAGAGACTTAATTAATTTAGCATTTGATTTTGGAAATTTGTCAAAAATATCACAAGATTTGGACACTTGACTAAATAGGATCACAGATCATTATGAAGCATTACTTACCTGTTTAACCAAAGTGACAAAGGATTTTAAGGGCAAATACAGAACGTTATGTAGTTGTGAGCAAAGCGGATCAAAGACCTGATAAAACACGGAAATTATTTTGATAAAACATAATCTGCTTTTTGAAGACTGGTTACTTAGAAGGTGACGAAAAGCCTTTCACAGTCTTATCAGGAGCAGGCCAGTCCCAAAACATGTCCTTTCAGCAGGTGAAAGAACATTCAATTTTGGTTTCGTATAAGTACACTACTGATTTTAAAGCTTCATTTTATAACTGTTAAATTCATTCAGTTTTAGTCAACCACGCCAGGTAAGATTTTCTCTCTCTCTCTATTTCTAGCTTTCCATTTAATCTGTCTTTATCTTCCTCTTTCCCATCTGGAAATAACCAGTTTTACTTGGAACAAATTTACTTTGCCTTATTTTCCCTTAACACAAATGCCTCTTCATACCTCATACCTCTTCTTACCAAAAACACATCTTACTTTCCTTGCATACAGAGTTGTTTCTCTTATTTCAGTAATTTTAGTTACGTATAAATTAGAATTAACCCTTAGAACCCTTGACTAAGAAGTAAGCAGTAGTGAACTGTGTCATACCAGCATTCTTTGGAATGGCAAACTTATGAATACATTTAATAATTTCTAGAGACATATGCTTACTCATGACCCAAATGCCTTTTAGTTCTTCTGTAAAAGGAAGTAATAGTGTATAAATCTTTGTTCAGCAGTTAAAAGTGTATAAACCTATGTTTGGTGTTTTATCTTATTTAGAAATGGTCTGGATATTCAGTGAATTTAACTTAATTCATCATTTAGCAAAAGTTTAAAGCTTCAGCTTATCTGAAAGATTTCAGAAAATCATTTTTAACTACACATACCATAAAACATACTTATTGTTAAAAGTTCACCTAAAAACCTTTTATACTTATATCTATTTAATTGTTCTTAACAACTGTGTTTAGACTGCTTCATGAGACACTAGACAAAGTCAGCCATCATCCCAAACTATGTTTCTTGCTGACAAATTTTTCTTAATGTTTTTTTTATCATATTATGTTAGTCACCATACAGTACATCCCTGGTTTCTGATGTAAAGTTCGATGACTCATTAGTTGCGTATAACACCCAGTGCACCATGCAATACGTGCCCTCCTTACTCCCCATCACCAGCCTATCCCATTCCCCCACCCCCCTCCGGACTCTGAAGCCCTCAGTTTGTTTCTCAGAGTCCATAGTCTCTCATGCTTCATTCCCCCGTTCTGATTACCCCCCTTTCTTTATCCCTTTCTTTCCCTACCGATCTTCCTAGTTCTTAGGTTCCATAGATGAGAGAAATCATATAATAATTGTCTTTCTCTGCTTGACTTATTTCACTTAGCATTATCTC